>NW_025109762.1:410390-686339 GCF_011392965.1 Frieseomelitta varia
CCTCGGAGCAAAAAGCTCCGAAGACGAGGAGATAAAAAAGAGCAGTCGAGAGATTAAGTGTACGGCCTCCGAGTAAAAAAAAAGATAAGAACGCGACGGAAATTCCGGGTTGCATTTAAGTGCATCCAAACTTTGCGATACGCCGCGAACGAATTTCCACGTCGATCGTGATATCAAATAAAGGTGTTAACAAACGATACGTGTCCGAATTATTTATCCAGCACTATACCCGCGACAAACTTCCCCAAATTTCCATTTGTTGGTAGTTTCATAAATCGTTTATATTGAATTTTAATGCTGATGATAAGATTTTAATTTGGGCAATTTATATTTCACACGATATATGTAGAAAGCTCCTTTGATAGAATTCACATATTTGAGTAACGTGTCTTTGGTACCAGAATCTACGTTGACAAGACCTTGACAAATCACACAATTCAAAACTAACATCCTCCTGTCGTCTAAGATATCATTCGAGAGATGCGTAGTATTTATCAACAGTTTCAGAAAACACGAGCGTATACAAGTATAACTTGTACACGACTAAAGAAATGAAATCTAAATAAATATTCTGCACTTTGGATATCATGCACATTGTTTGCATTCCACGCGTGTTAAGATTTCTGAAAAATCAATAACCAGCGCACGTGATGTTGAGCTTGATCCGAGTTCGTTCCAAGCAAGTATCGCAAAATTAGCTCGAGAGGAAGGTATGTACGGTCGAAGAAGGAGGAAGACAAAGATCCCATCGATCTAACGACAGAGTCCGGTGGGTCCAATACAGTCATTAGCCCGAGGCGAACGGCCTAATGACGATGATGCGCGCAGCTGCTCTCTGGGCTGGCCCCCACGTACCGATCAGCGCGGCAGGCACACGCTCGAGCCGCGAACACGCGCGAACACGCCGCGCTGCCATGATTTTATTATCGATGCTATTGAATACCGCCTCTCGACCGGCCGTATATACAAGCTCCAAGCCCCGACGAACCTTCTTCCGGGCTTTAAGGCCTGCTGCCGCGCCTTTATGTAGCGGATGCGGCTCGTTCCCGTTTGTTTCTCTCTGCTCCGGAGAGAGAGAGAGAGAGAGAGAGAGAGAGAGAGAGAGAGAGTTCAGTTGCTGCTCCGTTTGCTCCGCGTGTACACACTACCGCTCGTAAAGTGTACATAGGTGGACAGCTTGGTTTATTCCGCGTTAATAATCCACGAATGTATGGATTAAGAGTGAATTAATGTGTTGAAATCGACGAACGATGTGTGAATTAACTGCGAGTCAACGATCGAAAAATATTCTAATATTTAATATTTAATGGATCGTTTAATATGTTACTAAAAATCGATAAGAATGATATTTAGTATCTCTGTGTAATAGAAACACGTCACTGGAAACATAGATTGTTCACTTAAAATTATTAATGACGCATTGAAATTACATGATGATTCATAAGAACGGTTTATTTAATTTACCAAGAAGTTCGTTAGTATCTGGGGTTTTAAAAGCTTCGGGATATTTCGTGACTACGTTAACGAGGACTAAAATGATCCAGGATCTTTCTGCTTGCAATCTCGTAGCTAACATTAAGCAACGTTTGACGAAAACTAAACAATCGTCAAGCGTAGTATCGAGGCGATAGTGTACAAGCCTCGCCGCCAGCACGAGAGATATGCAATCTGTGGCCCTCATCGCGCGACCAACTTGAAATTCCACCGATTGATCTCTGATCCTGCCTACCTGTCGACGATCGGCCAGACGATCGAATCGTCCGCACGATGGACGCCGCGATCTGCTTAGATCCACGATACTCCGCCCTCGGCACACGTACAGGCCACTAACGTATTCTATCGTGCCGCTTCCGAGCTTGTTATCTCGCGATCGCTGGCCCGGACTCGCCCAACGCCTGATAAGCGAGTGAGGTTGCTCCTAACGGGACTGTTAATTGCTATTTGTCCGGCGACGCTGTGGTGAAAACAGCTCTGACACTCGCAGTTCGCCGAGACGCGATGGCTATTGCCATATTCGTTTTGTTTGCTCGATGACGAGCTAGCTTCGAGAAGTGGTCCCAGGAAAATTTTCCAAGAATGCTTTGATTAACGAACATTTGGCTACTCCTTTTCCATAAAATTATTATTATTATTCCATAAGAATTTCCTATAAATTACAAGTCCGCGAATTTTCCTTTTCTTTTTCTAAATGAGAATTTTCGAATTCGTTTCTACGAAGAACTGCAGATGAAATTCTTGAGGAAACTGAGTACTTGCGATTGACTTCTTTTTTTTTTAATTTTCTCAAGATTCAGAGATTCAGAAATTTAAATTTTAATTTAAATTCTCGGGGAAGTTGAGTATTTGGAATCGACTTATTCTTTTTCTCAATTTTCTCAAGATTTAGGAATCCAAGGATTTAAATTTTGATTTAAATTCTTGATGAAATCGAGCATTTTAGATCAACTCGTCTCTTCTTCAATTCCTTCAACATTCAGAGATCCAAAAATTCAAATTTTAATAAAACAATTAATTTTAAATGTTAAAATTTTTAAAAGAAGTAAAATATAATTTAAAAATATTAATATTTTTAAATATACAAAATGTTAATATTTTTAAATATTAATAATTTTAATAAAATAAAATTCAAATTCAAATTTTAAATTCTTGGTGAAACTAAGTATTCGATATCGTCTCGTTCTTTCTTCAATTTCTTCAATATTCAGAAATTTAAAAATTTTAATTTTAATTTGAAGATTGGAACGTTTAAAGAAACGATCTTAAAATAGTTTAATTTTTAGTCTCCAGAAATTTCTCTCCACTTTTCATTTTCTTCGAAATTTTCTAAATTTCTATCTCTCCGCGTTCCAAAATTGCCATTTCCCTCACAGTCAGTAGAATTCTAACGCCCCAATCTACATCTTCGTAGAAACGCGTCCTTTCCTCCGTTTAATTAGCAATTAAATCGTACAACCGATAAGTGTACATCGTATGGGACGGTGGAAGCACACCGTGGCTTGGATCGTGGTTAACGGCGAGCTTTCGAAGTCGCCACTGGCCCGATATATCATGTAAATAAGCTGTTGGAGCGGTTATTAGCGGCGGTTCGCAAACGGGGCTCGCCTGGAGAAAACTTCAGGCTAACAGTAATGAAATGCCGCGTGGTCGCGTGGTCGCCGGTGAAAATCGAGGAAACAGCCTGGCGAGATTCGCCTAACAAGCTGACAATTCAGAATTTCTCGCGCTACCCATAATCCCGGCCAACCGTTTAAGGACACCGTCCATTTACGGTGCTCCGCCGATTTTAATTCAACCGGTGGACGGTTAAGAGGGACTCGGCTACGCGCGTTTTAGGTTAGATTGCTACGAGAAACCTGTCCCCGGTTCAAGCTTGCGACTCAATTGTACGCTGCGCTGCTAATGGGGTATTTTCCGCTTATGGGAAAGTCGTGTATAATCGCACGGATGTAGACCGATCGTTTGTTGTATTTATCAAATTTCACGTGTCAGACGGGACTTCGAACGATCTCGATTTATTATTCCGCGAGTCGATCCTTTGACGTTGAGATGAAAAATGGCGTGAGAGAAAGTATTTAGTTTTTCTTATCATAGGAATATTTCATTTTTAGACTGTCTTCCGAGCCAAAAATTGGAGAAGAAACTCAAATTTTGAAACATCTCGTCGATTATCGTATCGTTTTAGAATAATTTAATAAAAATTAATATTGGCAGTAATGTACGCGTTATTATTCACCCACGTTTTACACAATTCCAAAAGAGAATATCGAATTAATCGAGAGAGGAATTTCGTCACGGAAGAAGCAAATGCAACTTGCTGTGACGAAGATGAGAAAGTTTCCGAGAGATCGAAAATCACAAATTTTCTAGAACAATGTGTTTCCTTCCGCAACTTTCAATCAATTTATCATCAAACTCCACCTCTCAATAATTCTCGACGTCCATTTCTCAATATACTCGAATATACAAAATATACAAAATATTGTAAGCACTCGAGCTACGAAAGAAAGTTCCAAGAATTCACTCGACAGTTCTTCAGATCACTGTCTTCCGTAATTTTATGAAATTTTATGGAGGACTGTGTCGCTTGGTCCTAAAACGGGTGAAGAAATCGTTAAAACCGATCGTTGACGCGCAGTTCAGATCGATCACGAGTCGCTGTGCTCGTAAAAGGTTAAGCGAGTGCCAGTGACGACATTACGATTATCCCACGGTGTTCCAGACCGGAACGACCGTTTAACGTTGCTCCTGGGATCGTGATCCATGTCCAATGTATCCGCCAATAAAATTCGCCGCGAATCAGCGACAACGAAACGTGAAAGAAACTGTGTTAGAACCACTTCCCGATGCCGGTTCTTCTCCTCTGTTC
Organism: Frieseomelitta varia; assembly: GCF_011392965.1. NCBI lineage: Eukaryota > Metazoa > Arthropoda > Insecta > Hymenoptera > Apidae > Frieseomelitta > Frieseomelitta varia. The sequence continues at coordinate 414,757 of NW_025109762.1, forward strand.
TTGCGCTCGTCCGCGCAAGGCAGAGGCATCTCCCTTTTGAACGTTTTCACTGTGTATTTACGGGAATTGCCGAGCCCGCTGGCTGCTACTTTTCTGCCGACAGTGATTCGTATACTGGCTGCAACGGCCGCCGGGGCGAACGATTACAGTTTCCTTGCGCTTCTCGGAACCACTGTCCTCGAGAAACTTCGGAACCGCTGGTCTCCGGTCCCCTTTTTCCTCTCCTTATCTGGACGCTCGACCACGATTTTCTCAAAAGGTAGGAGCTCGAGGGTGGAAGAAACACTGGAAGGTCCTCGGGGCCAGTTGCTCGTAAATTCATCTACTCTGTTGGTCTGATCAGCCGATGATCGATGATGCGCTCGATTACTCCGACGGTTACTTCGGCCGATTTCTCACAGAGATTCGGCCATTGGTCTTCTCCCATTAAAATTAAAAATCAGCCGATTTATCGGTTAATTCATAAAATTGTCCAGGTAAAAACCTCTAGACGAAAAAGAAATATTGGATCCTTGGAATTCTCCAAGTCCTCTTTTCATTAAAAAAAAAAAAGTCTGCTTGTAAAAATGTAAATATAAAATGTGGAATGCTACGTTCAGCAAAATTAATCATCGGTGAAATTGATTCATTGTCGAAATACGGAGCGAAAGCTCATTGTACGTTGTAAATATCGTATCGATAAGAATTAGCCATACTCCAGCCATGCCCAAGTCAATTAAATCTTTCGACAACTTTAAAAATCGAAACCCACCGAATTTTTCAAACTGACCCCCGCGAATCCTCGCGTACGTAAGAAAGTTCCAACCTGTCTTTCAATACGGCGCTCAAATTCATTTCATCCACCGTCGCCAATCACCGCAGGTGCGACCGGAATAATAAACAGTAGCGCATATATTACGTCTTATCGCGGATCCCGCCAGCCGAGGGAAGCGACCGAGCAGGGAATAGAATCCAATTTGCCGCGGTCGTTGCTCGTAAATCTCGCGGCTGGCGTAAGTGCGCGCAGGCACCGGCAATTTCAGATAGAGACGTTCGCGTTTCCACGAACGCGCGGCGCGCACGATCGTTTCTGCTTGGTTGGAAGGGGGATCGAGGTCTTCTTTCATTGAGAAGTCGCCAAGTGGCGATCGGTTAGAAGCGGAGTCCACGCGACGAGTCGTCGTCGTCGTCGCCTCTCGTAGCGCACGCTGATCCGAGAAACGATCTCTCGGTTCGCGGAGCCGTTGCAAGAAAAGTCGTACCGGCCGGGCACGACTTTGCGCCGCTCGCCTTGCATCCCATTCCGAATAAATTATCCGTACGTATAGCACGTATATACACATGCACGCTCGCGCGACCGGCAGAACTTGTCGCCGGCGAAGTGCAACAAGCTGGCCCGCCCAATGAGACGGAAGCTGGCTTCCGTGACGAGCGTGACTTAGAACTATCTTGGAGAACGCGATCATTTTACCCTCTGGCCGCCAGCGATTTTTCTACTTTTCTACTTTTCTACTTTCGGTCAACTGGAGCAAACATTTCAACTTCGCGACTCTTGGAAAAAATTCGTTCCCGTTGTTTGGATGCTCCGAAGAATTCGATCGTGATCGTGAAGTAGGAAACGAGTGGACGAAACTTTAAGTCGAGAGCGGAAATTTTAGGTTCGAGTTGATTCAAGAATTGTTGTCTCTTTCAATTGTTCTAACTTGAATTTGGGAATTTAATTTTGGATTTCGAGCTTCCCATCTTCGAAACGTATCGAGTATCAGGAAGGATCAAAGTTTAATTAATTAAACTAATATTTTATTTTATATTAGGTAATTAGGTATGTCATTATTAAGTAATATTCTACTACTTAACATTTATTACTGGTTCAGGAAAATATAAAAATAAATAAAGCATCATCTGACTATTTCAAGTGCCGAAATAATATTTGATAATATTTGATAATAACACTTCTAATCTCAATTTGTACAGATAGATCCGCATCTCTATCATATACATGTACAACCACGATCTCTGAAAAGATCATCAGACTGTTCAACGAAGCAAACCGAGAAGAACAAAGCTAACAAACAAATCGAAGACCGTCGATCGATTCGACGCGACCCACGAAAGAAAAATTAATATTCGCAAATCAAAATCGCTACCAACGATGCTGAGCTCTTAATGACAACACCTTTCCAACACACTATAGGAGTAATTTTACAAAGAGAGAGAGAGAGAGAAAGAGAGAGACGGGATCGTTGTCGTTACGTTGTTACGCGGTGAATTCACCTGCTTTTTGCCGAAGCGGGATTGGGCGGGATCGCGCGAGACGCGAGCACTGAATCCGACTAGCTTGTCCAATCTAGCGGAGCAGGCAACGACTAATGATGAAGGATACCGCTTTCAGTTGCCTGGAAAAACGACCAATCGGATAGAAGAAGCTGGCAAAAACCATCTGAAATTACTTCCCCGGCGACTACTCTCGCTCGTGTCGCAGGTGCTTCGTTGAAATATATTCTCCACGATCCATTGTGAAACGGATTATTGCGTTTAATGACTCTGAAGTTTCCTTCGGATTCGTTTTTCCCTCGTAAACTTACGGGGAAATCATTTGTTCAGTTTCTCCATAGTAAAGGATCGAATTAAATGTTCTCGTTGTCACGAATTATGCTGAAATATTGATTGATTAACTTATTGAAAAATATTATTGATTAATTTAATCACGCGAATGTTATCATTGATTAATATTAACTGACTGATTTATTGAAAAATGTTATTGATTGATTTAATTTAATTAACTCTACTGGATTTTAATTGGCTCCCTAGAAAATATTCAGAAATGATTGATTCTTCAAGTCAGTGGTAAATATCGTACTGAAGAATTCGATTCCCACTTGAAGTTAGAATGACATCTGAATCTGAAGCTGAGGGCACAGATGCATGATAAAACTGTACGAAAAAGCGTCGTGTGGCTGTCGATAAACGACACGTGTAAAACTCGTTGCCCTGCACGGGGCGCAGTAGAGAAACCCGGTTGCACCAGACAGACAGGCACGATAATGCACGAGGCATTTTTCGAATCGAATTTCACGCCATTTAATGCCACGAGCACATTAGCATAGCGGCAGCTCGTTGACTGCCTCTACTTCTCTCCTTTTTCTTTCCCCTCTTCTTTTTTTCCATTTCCTTTTTCTCCTCTTTCTTCACTCCTACTCCGACAACGCCCAGCGAGATCTCGTGCACCAGCTCCGAAGCGAAACGATGGTGTCTTAGGCGTTGACTTCACACGATTAGCATTGCCATTAGCATAAATAGTTTATGGGATCAAAGTGCGAGAACACAGCCGGAGAAAGGGTAGCCAGAATCGGCCCAGTTCATTCAAGGCTCGCCGAAACCACTCGATACACGTTGATCACGTGTGCACGTGTGTTACGATTCCTCCGCTTTTTGCATTTCATTCGATATACAGACACATACGCATCCCGGCTTCTCGAAGGACGCGACGCTATGTCTTTATCGTTCGACTGCCAGTTTTCACATGGTAACGTCGCCGTGTAGCCTTGCTGCACAATTAAGATCGTTTTCGAACAATTATCCCTCGCGTAGGAATGCTTTGTTAAAACGTATCGAGTCACTCGTATCAAATCTATATATATATGTGTATGTGTGTGTGTGTGTGTGTGTATTTTCGAAAATATTTCAAAGATATTATTTCTGCAAAAACTGCAACTAATGTCCCAATTTTTCATAATGACGAATTTACACTCTCCCGTTGTACGAAAGTGTGACAAAAGTTCTTTAAAGTTTCATCTGATTATTTAGAACGCGATTAAAGTTACAACATCTGTAACTGAACGCGTATTTGTTACAACATCGATGCTTTGTATTATGTACATAATTGTATATTCTATCGTTCTTTGTGTATAGCTCAGTTGCATCACTTCTGAACAACGGTGAATAAATTGCAATTAAATATAAACGAAATTTCTGTCTCGCCTAATGTTGCACTGAACATTACGCACATTTGAAAATAATAGAAATTGTACATTTAAATAATTCGTTCAATTCAAACACGATCGTGATACATACAGATTTGTAATTAAACAAAAAGAAAAGGGGGGATGGGGAAGAAAAAGAACAAGCGCAGCGACCCAGAAAGAAAGTGTTAAAAGGAGAAGTGGCAAGATCCAAGAATTCAAGCGTGGGTAATTCTTGCTAAACTTGGTCGAACGATTAAGCGATCCTGAAGGAAAAATGAGGCACTTTCGATGATCGCACGACCCACTGCGAGCAAAACGAGCCGCCGCTCGAGGGGAACAATGGGGGCCGCGGGAGCGAGCGCAAGGACGATCCCACGTCGTCGTCATCCCGTGTTTTCCCGACGTCACGATACGAGCAACGCGTGTTACGGCCACGTACCGATCTCATTATGCCATTTCTTCCCTGAACGTGCCCCTATCTATCCAGCTTGATCGCGATGCGTACTAAATTCAAGTATACCTATCGTTGTTGAAAAAAAGAAATTACTCCGTTCCGTTTTATTTTATATAACAGCCAATTTTATAACTCGCTCGAGCAACGATACACAGATTCTTTCGCGTACGAAATAATCGATCGAACACTGTGCGTCTTGTCAAATGTGCTTTCAAGTTCTCCATAAATGCATAAAAATTACTCGCTGCAGTGACGACGAACGAAGCTAAAGATTTGTTTCAATTTGCTTGACATGTACGATGATCGAATCGAATGCGTTACAGGACGAACCTAGGAACTTGTCTCGGTATTCTACAACGAAGTTGGCGTTTCAAAGAAGTTGAATAGACGACTGATTGTTAGTGGGAATCGATCGAAATTGGCACGCGTTTTCCCCTTCGGGGAAACGAAGGATTCTAATCAGCACTCGGGCAACGAATCATCCAAATTTGATAAATTAATTATCGTTGCATCTTCACTGAAATTTTGTCTTTTAACAGTGTGGAGTGCTACTCCAACGATTAGCTTGATGTTTTAGATTTGATGAAATACAAAAAAAAAAAAAAAAAGAAAAAAGAAAAAATATAATATTGTTGAAAGAAAGAGTGTTAAAAGAAAGAGGTTTGAATAGCCAAGTACCAACGAGCGTTTGTACACTCAAGAAGAAGCAGTTGGGGCGAATTTAATTAGTTGTACGGGTGATTGTGCAACATGGAGACCGGAGGTCTGTTGAAAGAAATGGAAACTCCGACGCGAAGAGGATATCCACCTGTTGCGCAAGCCCGATGGATTTATTGGTCAGGGTAGACGCAACGTCCAGTTCGATTTATCTTCTGCGGCTTGCTCAATACCGAGACAATGGCCCTTGGAAATCAATGTCTGTTTGACAACTGGCGACGAACTAGGTTCGTTAAAATTACGCGCCGTTAATTTCCCTCCAAACACGCGGACTACCTTTAATTACGCGCACAGTAATTTAATCTACCATACCGAAAATATGTTTTTACATCACCTGTCGTTTTTGACTTCTGAACGTAATTGTTATCAAATTTCCGTGAAAAAAGTATCCCATAGATCAATAATGGCAAATCTATGACCCACGGGTTGATTTTTATAAACTTATCATCATATATATATATATAAAAGAATTTTAATTATTTTTCGAACTCCTCTTTTCGAAAAAATGTTAAGAAAATTACAAGTGTTCGGTTAGAGCTTAAAAGTGAGAAATAAATGCATAATTGTGTTTTATGGAGGATTTACGACTTGGTTATGTATACATATAGGTATTTTAAGTATTTTAAATATTATACGAGTTACTTGTGACCAAAGAATTTTATATAGCGCTTACGATTAAACAGATGTAATAAACACTAAAAAGATCCCATTCTCAGAATGGGTAGCTTTGCTAGTTTTTTATGTAATAAAAGAGAGAACAGACAATGAAAAATATTAAGAAATAAAGTATATATGTCTAATGTATAGTGCAGGGGTGACTGGGCATGATGTCACCCCTTTTATATCAATTTTTTGACGTCGACATTTATTTTTCGCTCTTCACTTGCAAAAGTAAAAGTTGCAAAACAAAAAGGAAACGTAAACTTTTTAGAGGATTATAAAACCAAAGAAAAGTAGTTTTTAACCATCCTCCCCTTCCCCTTTCCAAGTGACGCCACTGACTTAGTGACCCACGAGCTAGTACTAAAAAAAATAATGAACAAAGTTTCACCTACTTCTCAAAAAGATTCGCCGTGACTGCCATAGATGATGAGAAAAATCGAAGTTCACACTTTAAAATATGGTCAAGTGTATTTTTATATGATTTTTTTTTTTCTGAATTATGTCAATTTAAATTATTGAGAATTGTTTGTTGCCATTGCTACAATTATGCTCTACGCTGTATTTATTCAATCGAATTTCGTGAATTACGTTGCATATGTTCTCTATCCGCTACGTGTGGAAAATTTCACGAATTCTCTGATTTACATAATTTCAAAGTTACAGAGTGCCAGATTTTCTTCTCCAGCAATTGCTTAAAAGATATACGGATAGTTTTGTCGGAATTAATATTGATTTCTTAGATAGAAACTGTATAGATTGTAGTGATCCTTATATACAGGATATTTTGATACGTATCGAAAGTCGGTTGTTAAACTCTCTGCACCGATATAGCACATGTTGCATGAAACGTGCACGAAACGTGAAATCGTAAGCAAGTTCGGTTGAAGTGTGCAACCATGGCATGGATCGTTAGGAAAGAATTCGCGAGTCGCGGCGCGCACACAAAAGGGATTCTCATCAACGATTTCCCCCGCGGTGCGTGCGCGCGTCTGAGATGAAAACCCGGTCACGAGTAATCGCCATTATAATCATCATATGCAGGTGTATCGCGGGCGCTATCGCGCGACATCGATTTCGCAAGGCGTTCCCAAGGAGAGGCGCAATCGCGCGCCTAGTTTTCGCAATTGTTTCGAGCGGATCGCTCGAAAAAGGAAGTGATGATTCAACACACGCCCGGCGAAACATCAGCGAAAAAAAAAAAAAGAAAAGAAAAGAAAAGGAAAGAAAGAAACAAGAACACGGGTTGGAGTTTCACTGGACTGAAAAGTTAACAACGAACGATGAGGATTGATCGAAATTGATTGAAATTTCTTCCTAAAAGAAAAATAGTCGATTAATCTAAATTGCCTCGAAATATTCGTCACCATGACTCGAACAATTACAGTGAACCACTGCGGATAATATATATTTTCCAAATTCTGAATTACCTTTCATAATCCAATCTCGATCTGAAATCAACAGCTTCAAAACGTTGCATAGTTACTGTACAGAACAATCAGAATTTCGACCGGAACACGTTCGGATCAAACGAGCCAGCGGCGTAAATGAGGTTCAATGCCGCGGCTTCCCCTTTCCTCGACGTACGCTCCCCTAAGGACGATCCCGAGGTTTCCCATGAGGGGACCAGCCAAGAGGCCGAACTGCACGGCGATGGGAACCGCGAGATAGCCGTCCGCACATTGATTTTCAAGAACGCCAAATTGCAGGAAGCGAGAGGTCAGATCGGTTCGACGGCGCCGCTTCTCGGGCCGTGGGGAACGAGTACTACCAGCTCGAACCATACCTACACGCGTCACGTACACTACCGTCCATAAGTATTTGGACAGTTGCTGCTACTCGGTCTATACAGATTCATATTTTTGTAACACTTTCAACGTTTGACTGAAACTCAACTTAAACTTAATCTTGCTAAATTGAAATACTTTTCAAGCAATTTATAAAATGTTGCTGGGTATATCGTTGTATCTCAATTAAAGTCTGTAAAATTCTAACGTGGAACAGTTGCGTGTGAATCTGTTTCAGCTATTTTTCTATCAGTCAATATTGTCTATTGTTTTAATCAGTATTTGATAGTCATCCTTTCAGAACGACCGAAAAGTATTTAAATTAAGCCACGCTGATCAACTCGACAGAGTGAAGAGCACAGAAACGTGGCTATGTCACAAACATTGTTTCTCAAATTTGTCTTAAAATTTATTACTATTCACGTCATTTTGCACGCGATAAATAAACGTACAAAGTGAGTTATCGCAAAATTAACAAAACGTAGACTTGTTCACTTTGACCTCAGAAATCAAATGCCAAATCAAGTCAAAGAACGTATGTCGAAATATGTATCTAAATACTTATGGGCTACACTGTATATACATAGAACGAAACGGAGCAGAGGATGCACCTGTGCACCTGTGCGGCATCGACTGCAGGGCCTGGCTCGACCTCGTGAGCCGACCGGCAAGAACGCGAGACTTCCGGGAGCAGTTCGTGAGCGAGGGATTTTTCTGGCGGGCCAGCGACCGGCCCAGCCGCCCCTTTATTCCGCCCGACGTGAAATTGTGACAAACGACATCGTTCCAGCGACTTAACGAGCTACGACGTTGCACGCGCCTTCGCGAACCTTGCACGTTCAGCTTTATCGCGCTGTCGGACTTTCGGTGACCTATGATTTCGCGCTTCGTGGATGAACTAGCTTTAGAAACGTTGCAAGTTGGATGCAAGTGTAGGAAATTTTAGGTAGAATATTAATTGTTGTCGTGTGAATTAATTGCTGGAAGAAAATATTATCTATACGGGTAGCACAAATTTTCAAATTCCAAATAGCAGTGAAAAGGATTGTTCAGTTTTAGAGAACCTCTCTTGAAACTGCGAGACTTCCAATTTTTGTGAAAAGTCCAGAGATCAAACGCCTTCAGAATTTCACAGTTAGAATCAAAATTTCACGAGGAAGTACACAAGGTGGGAGCAATGCATCAGAATCGATACAAAGGCAAATCGAGAGCACGATCGACTAACCGTGCGGCTAGGAAGGAAGGGAAGAGAGCGCACGAGTACGAGTGGGGGAGGTCAGATGAGGTTGCTGGCGCGGTGTAGCGAAAGTGTACATAACACGGCCGCCCTAACCGCGCCATGGATTACGGAGCGCGTGCTACCACCACCAGCTATCTAATTGCATTAACCAGCGCGAATGGCAGCCACGGTTAGAGTGACACCGATTTACCAGACTTCGACGACGATAGGATCTCGCCGGTTTCGCAAACCGCGCACTCGGCTTCCGATTCGAAACCGCCCAATCACGATTCCCGGTGCCACGACTGGTCTAATAAACGACAAACATGGTCAATGAAAGTAACAACAACTACCGATTGTTAGATTTTCGTGTTCTTAATTTATGGATTGGGGGGGGGGGGGAGTAATGAGTCACGGTTGGTGCACGGTCGTTTGATTTTATGCAATTATTTGTTCTTTGATAGATTATACATGGAAGTCTCCTAAATAAACTCGTTCGAATTTATTTTTCTCCTCTTATTCAAAAAATTCTAAAGATCGATAGATTTTAGAATTTTGTAGAATCTGCGCTCTGCTCTAAGAGGTACTATATCTTTCTCAAAAGAAATTCATCGTCGTTATGCAAGATCAGAAAATCAAAGATCGTGTACAAACTGTCAACACACGTTTGAAATGAAAAATTCGTGCTTTACGTAATAAATTTACGCCAAGCAAAAGAACCCAAGAATCCAAAGAAAGAACTGTTTCTTTCCAAGGACAAACGTCTCGATGAAAGTGAGAAATTGGAGAACCGAAAATCATGGACAACCTGTAAACACAGTTCTAGAACCGCGGCCGCTCGAGTTCCAGTGTCCTAGAAAATGGAAAACGCACCACGTGCGTAATATACGAGGCCCTGGCATTCCGTAATCACCGCGATTGTTAAAACAATACCCCGGCTACGCTTCCACCTCGCTTTTCATTACCCTAACGAACTAATTTACGTCCTTTTTCACCTAACGAAACGCCTGGATTCCACGGGTGAGACGCGTACACGCACGTACGTATGTACGTTAGAAGGCAGACAGAAGGCGGGAAGAAAATCTGAAGAGAAAAGAGGGAGACGTGCACGCGTGTACTTGTATGTACACATTGTGGGTAGATACACAGCTCGCTTGGGAACGCGGCGCGGAGCACGTCCTTGACCGGGTCTATCGTGTGACCGATCTCTGCACATCACAATGCTCCTGCCCCTTTCCTCCAGTGCTCGTTCCCTCGTCGACCCTCCACCAGCCACCTCGTGTATGTTTCTGAACGCAACCCTGCGTAAAATGTCCTCGTCCTGGCGCGATTGAGATTTGACGAAAAATTGAAATCCCAAGTTGAGAAACAATAGAAATAACCAAGTTAGTCAAAATGGCCAATTTATAATTTTCCGAGATATAATTCTTCACAAGTTCTCAACAGTTGTACTTTTAGCGATTTTGGATAATTTTTACAAAATACACGAATGAAAGTTGAAGCTTGTGCTACCTTGTTGTATTATAAACTTTTCACTGTTCATTTTGCACACTAAAGTCCTTCGATACGATCTTTAAGTCATGATTTACCGAGTTACTGATGTGAGCGATATAAATTAAATATAAATTAAATTCTACAATTCTCAACTCCTTTAAACAATTGGATGAAACGATCGATCTTCCCGAATCAAATTAGGATGAATCTTCTAGCTGAATGGGCGTAGAAAGAAATTTCAAACACTGAGCGACCTGAATCGTCGCAACGGTAATATCAATCTGTCACGACGGAAGTTTCACATTCCTACGAATCCTCGCGGAGGACTGAAATCTCTGATTTAATTCCCCGTTAAACGAGGTCCCAAGCCCGACTATCAAACTGCCATTTCACGTGCACCGTATTATGCAGAAGAACAATTACTCATCAACCGTGCACGACGCGGACAGTTTGCTCGACAGAGTGACAGATCGAACCGTCCCGAATTGTCGTGCGGATCGCGAGCTCGAAACTCGTGTCCTATCCAATTAAAAAACCGGCAACGAGCATCATCTAGCGGGGAGTTATTTTCAACCGCGCGTCGTAAATCGTTTCCTGGAACGTACTGCGTAGTAAATGAAGATAGGATCATCAGAGAAACGAGGTCGACGCGTGTAAAAAGACGAGCTGCTCGAGCACAGAAAGCTCGAGAGAGAGAGAGAGAGAGATGCATATAAGAGGGAACGATCGTCCAGTCGGTTAACGCGCCGTGCAATTTGCCCGATATTCGTGTAATTAGAGTGCAAATGGACGACCGAATGGGGTACATGCTCGTTTCTCTTCCCGGGAGACGTTTTCGTTTTCTTCCGTCGATTCTTTTCAACTCGATGAAGATAGGCTTTCCTATAAGCGACACGTTAGAAGATCTTCAACTTCTCTTCCGAAAATCAGAAAATACTACGCGGACACGTAGTAGTCTGACAATTACGGGGGGCGGGGGATTCGGGTCTATCGGAAGGATGAGAGCCTCTGAGATTCATAGTTAAAATAGTGGGAGTAAACTGGCAGTAGTAGGTACCGCTGTACAGTCCAGAGCGCAAGGAGGAAACGACCGGCTGAGACAATGGAGCATTAAAGCCACGGCGTGGTATTCTAGACAGGAAATTACAGGGATCACGCGGAGATTGACAGAAAAACGACGCCACGGTGCTCGCAGATAGCGAAGACGCGGCCAGCCCTGCACGAGAAACCCTCCAATCGGCGAAGCACGCGTGAGAACCACCCCCTTCGGGGCTCGAATTTCTGATTTTAGAAGGAACAGGGAATATACAACTTTCTTGCGCCTTTGTGATGTTCAAATTGCAGGTAGATGAATTTTTACAGACAGTATTGTAGATATTACAGATTGTAAAGAGTAAAAACTACCCCTCCCTGTACACCGTTTCCTGACTTTAGGAAGGCTGATGAAATTTTCGATTTTCTCTTATTGTTAGGGTTATCGTAAGATAATAATTATAGATATCATAAATTACGAAGGTTGAGAATAGCGCTCCTCGAGATTATACTTTCTGATTTTCGGGGGGGAAAAAATGTGAATCGTTGAAAGTTGGTACTGTGACTCGTCAAGTTGGTGCCATGCGTCGGACTCGGTAATTTGTATCGAATTTTTAATAGTCACTTGTTCTTGCGCACTTCCAAGTGAACTGGTGGTAACTTAATGGCGTGGGAATCTTTTTTCAATTGAAAACGGCGTGTGATGATTGACCGAGTAAGTTCCCTATTAAGTCGCTGGTGTTCTTGCACGCACGGTGTAACGTACTTGTTCTTGCGTCACGCGATAGAATTTTCAAGTACGCGACGAATCGTTTACAAAAATCGATGAAGATAAACGGACGTTTCTAGAAAAATTTGTATCGACAAAATATCACACAAAGGATCAAGGATTGAGATAAAAAATATATATATATATATATATTTCACTCAAAGAAAAAGGAACCACCCCAGCAAAGAGTGGATCGTTAGTATAATGAACAGGACCTGTTGGCCAACGATCAGTCAGCATCATCGATCGATCGGTCGAACAGGTGCGCGTGCTATTTCCAGACCAGGAACCGCGAAGGCACAGCGAGAGAGGAAGTTCGATAAGTAAATCCTCTTGGAGCGGTTGTAGGGTCGTTCAAGGTCACAGGCAAGCCGAACATGCCGACTGCCGACGTGCCGTGTAGAATTCGTGCCGAGACTCGGACAGTGATGTAGCTTCATCCTTCACGTGGATCGTGCTCGTCCACTTTGGGTGATCTCTCGTACTTGATCCTCTAACCCGAGCTAAACCTCTCGCTCCCCTAGCGAAATGCGATTCAACTTCTCGCTCTCTTTTTATAATCCATCGCACGGACGTTTCGTCCGACATTATCACCGGTGTACGTCGCACGTATCCAAGTCAAGGAACGTTGCACGTTGCACTCTCTCTCTAAATCATCGCGGTGATTTAACAGTCACGCGTTAATCCGGGAGGAAGCTCAGGTATGGCCGTTCAGATCGTGATAATTATTTTCTTCCTTTTTCTTTTTTTTTTCTTTTTTTTTTTTTTTATTCTTTCCGAGACACTCCTGAATTCCGTTCTATGGAATTCGCGCGATAGTTATCCGTGGGAAACGTTGCTGTGATTTTCGATGAATAAGCACTCGGAGCTGCTGATGGCAGATCGTTCTTGGAATATTACGTGCGAGTCGTTCCTTTGTGTCGTAGGATTTCCATTTCGTTTGCGCGAAGGTGGCTGTTTGCACAACTTTTGTCACTGCAACATCTTTGATAATTGCTTTAGTGTCTGAGAGATGTATAATTACTTTCTGGAAATTTTAACTGTCAAAAAATTTTCGAATTGAAGCTTGTTACTAATTCGAAATCTCTAGATCTTGAAACTATCGATATAAAACAGCATTCAATAAAGTTTCTTCGATTAAAATCTTATAACCTGTATCGCCGTATCGCTTCATTCATCACTACAAGGAAAATTCGGCGTTGTATATCATTCTTCACCGAATTTCCAAGTCGTCGAAGATTTAGGGGATGAAAGACTCCGCTCTTCGTCGATGTTCTTCGAAGGCTACGAAGGAAATTCTGTCGCGAGTGAAAAAAAAGGGGGGGGGAGTAAGGGAGAGAGTAAAGTCTCGGGCGAGAGAGCCGGAGGAAAGTGGAAGGAAGGGCCCCCCACGAGCCACGAGCAGGCCCGGCTCTCCGTGTGGTCTCCGCTACGCCTCGCGGCGACCTCATCCCTTCTGCTCGCCATGACCATCCTCTCCTACTCCTTCCTCTTCGTCTTCCTCTTCTTCTCGCCGCGGCACAACTCTGCTCTCCTCTCCTCGGCGGACATAAATCTCGGTAGGTTGCATTTATACTTAATGTTGCCAATATCCCGCTTGATCCCTTCCCCTCCCTCCACTGCACCCTTCAACTATCCAGTCCGCGTGTTTCCTTCTCTCTTTCTCTCTCTCTCTATCTCTCGCTTGCGCATCGCCTTCTTTATTAGCCGAGAAAGACCCACCACCCGGCGGAATCGAGAGGAGAGTACGACACGCTGGCTCTTCAGGTTCACCCGGTCAACCCCGGCGAGGGTGAATTTATCGTTCCACTGGTAATGGATAGCCACGACGCCGTACGTCATCGACGTCTCGTGTAAGATAGCTGAGCTGCTGCGGCAAAGATTCCTTCGGTGATCGAGATCCTGCTACGCGGGACAGGTTCCCATTTCTGTGATCGAGGTCGATCAAAAAGATCAACGACTTTGAGCAATGACATTCGAAAATCTGTTCCCGTGATCTTCGCCTATCGAGACATTTCGTATGATATCGCAATGAACGAGAGTATAAGGATACTACTTTGGCACGAGACTCACTTGTCTGTGCACGATAGCACTGTTCTACTTCAAAATTAAGCTGAGAAGAGCTAAATGTATTAATCGCTACAATTAAAAGTCTCTTAACGAGAATATAAGGATACTACTTTGGCACGAAACTCGCTTGTCTGTGCACGACAGCACTGTTCTACTTCAGAATTGAGCTGAGAAAAGCTGAATGTATTAATCGCTACAATTAAAAGTCTCTTGACGAGAATATAAGGATACTACTTTGACGCGAGACTTGCTTGTCTGTGCACGATGGCACTATTCTACTTCAAAATTGAGCTGAGAAGAGCTGAATGTATTAATCGCTACAATTAAAATTCTCTTAACGTTCACTACAATGCTACGCGATCCTATTTGCAGGTGTAACTTCGGACGAACGTTATATTATAAAAAAAAGTAAGAAAGTTTTGATTACAATCAACGTTACAATCCAATCCATTTCTCCCCCCTCCCCTCTCTAAAAAAAAAATTCTTCTTCGTCGCAATGATCCTCGTCGTTAAAATCGAATCTCGATCTCGAAGGGACGAAGAAAATTCGCTCGATTTCGAGAAGATTTCCAAGGAGTTCGAGAAGGGCGAGGTAGATCGCACGTTACGACGATGTAACACGAAGACCACGCCGGATTTCTTCCGAAGCTGTTGCTCGACGTTCGCCAGGGACGCTGGAAGGGATAATTGCACACGGCTACGTCGGTTATAAACGTTACCTCGAAAATTTGTTGCGAGATATCGTGCTTCATCCCCTCTACCGTTTCGTTCGCTGTTAATGAAACCGTTTACGATATTTCCTTCGGTACGTACCCACCTCTCTATAAATATATCACCTCCGGCGTGCACCGGTACGCGAATAATTTCAGTGAAAAGGACGATTCTCTGCGGGCTTGACTTGAAAATCGAAGGAGCTCGTTGATCCTCTGTCCTGTTCAATTTCGACGAACGAACGAACGCTGGCAGTAAAACAGCTCTATCGCGGTCGACATCGTGCAGCGTGGCCTGCAGGGCCAGGAAGATCATTAGCGAACGGCCACTCGATTCCCTGGATCGCTTCTCCCCGCTCGCCATTAGATCGGGCCCGTTCCATTCAATCCGCGGCGAACTACGTGTACTTACGTCAAAGAGAGAACGACATACACTAACGCTCAAAAGTTTGTCTGTGGTGTTTTCTGTGTTTCACGTTATATCCTCTGTCCTTCGTATCGACGTTTCCTCGCCTTCTTATTCTCGTCGTTTCGCGAGTTTCCGTTTCTACGCTTTTATCTACACGCTCGATCCTTTCGCGATGCAGTGAACCTAGGAGTGCAGAGCAAACGCTATTTTTAGAAAATATAGTATTTTCTCTATTTTGCCGTAGAAAATTCATTTCTAACTACGAATAACGTCAAATCACTTCGTGATATAACAGCACTGTGAAAATTTTCAGATCAATTTTCTCTGTTACCGCTTCTCTAATAAATATTGAACATTGCGCTTTTCGCAAATTTTTTTTTAGAAACAATATAGCAATGAAATTTAAGGCACAAGGCAAAATTTTTAGAAATAATACAGCAATGAAATTTAAGGGATAAAGCAAAATTTTTAGAAATAATACAGCAATGAAATTTAAGGCATAATTTACGGCAAAGTGAAATAAAGAAAACAACTTTAAGAACAGAGTTAAAACAGTATAAAATATCCTTCAACCCGTTACCAGAAGTGAAATACTTCCATTTAGTAAATTTTCCATGTCTTTTGCGCGCTATAACGTGATAACATTCAATAACGTGAAATTTACAACACTCTCTAGCATTCCATACTACGGAGAGCTTATACGCGAATTCAAGAAATAATGTATAACGATAATTCTTATATTTTTAACCTCTGAATTATTACAAACTCGCGAGGAAATACATCGCGATCTCACAATATCACAACAAAGGAGCGAGATTAAGAGCGCCGCTGAACGCGTGTCCAAACTTTTGACAGCTAATGTAGCTGGTATCTGGAATTGCTCAACGCAGATTCTGCTATATAATAAATTGTACGCGTGTTTATGCGCGACAAGAACGATCCAGCATGAAAGGCATTCCGGTTGCCTGAGAAACGTAATTCGAAGTCTCGATTCTCTCGTTCGCGGCGCTTTCCAGACACTCTTCCTGCAGATTTCAAAACTGCGGAGGCAAGTGTGAGAAGCATTTGCAGCATTATCCTCCAGTTGTCAATTCGTATCGTTTTATAATCCGATTCTCTGAAAATTCGTCACAATTGACGAGACATTTAATTTCAATGGAACTTATATCGCCTTGAAATTTATACTGTAAACGAACGTTAATTGTTCAAATTTCGAGTATGTTTCGCGTAGTTGGTAAATTTTGAAATTAAATCCTCAGATTGGGTCGCAAGTGACTATGTAATTTATATATTACTTATAGAATACAAATAAAAATATTACTCTACAGAATCACCCTCTAAAATTTTTCTCTTTGATGAAACTTATCTCGACGCGTATCGTCTTGAGACTTATACTGCAAACAAACGTCAATTGTTCAAACTTCGAGTGTGTTTCGTTGAAAATTGTCTCAATGCGTTTATGAAAGCTCTTATTGTATACACACTATATATAATATTAACAGGGTGAAAAATATATATGTGTAACAAAATATATATTTAATGTATATAATATAATGTATATAATAATATATATATGTATGTGTTTATAACAAACGTACGTATGCGTGTTTATAACAAAATTGAATAAACAGGGTGAAAAAACGAGGGGAATAGAAACGGGGCATACATGTATATATACGTACACGCACGCGTACATACATACGTGTGTACAAAGAAACGTTGAAACCAGCGTCCGCGAACGCTGCACGACCATAAAGATAACCTGCCATTCGTGCATACGTAACGCGGCGATGTTACGCAACAGTTACAGATATTGCGTCTGGTGGTGATACCTTGCTACAGAGAGACGATATCAACAGCTGGACACAGAAACGTTCGCGAATCGGTTTTACGGGAGGCGAACCGGTTTTCCCTGGCGATCCTATTCAATATTCCATGTACTGGCGACTCCTCTCTCTCTCTGCCGGTTAATTTATCGCCAGCCACGCTGGAAATCCTACAGACAAATCCCCCGGCCATTTCTCCTAGTTTCGTGTAATTTCTTCGGACGAGTTACGCGAGGAACGCGCAAGAAAATAAGCGAAATTAATAGGGAGAGAGGAGGGGGAAAGAGGAAAAGACAAACACGCGGCGGATCGGCTGGCGCGCGAAAAACCAGCCGGTGAAATTTCTGCGCGTTTAAATACACGGCCGATCTCGTTCTACTACCTGCTCGCGTTGCGAGACGCGATCTGCCGATGAAGACATTTAATGAGCCTATCAACGATCGAGATACCAGTCAGGCACTCCCAGCGGAAGCAGCTCAAAAATCGATCCACCCGATCCGCTGTCCTGCGAGACGCAGGGAGGGGGAACGAACGTACGGTCTCTCTACCCGCGAGCGAAACGTTCCTCATACGAGAGAGAGAGAGAGAGAGAGAGAGAGAGAGATGTTTCCTTCTTTTTGTTCCCTTTTTCTTTCCTCGTCGTTTCTAATCCGACGAGCGCAACGAAGCCATCTTGGCAGCGTCTTTGATGTTACGATATCGCGTATATAAACGTATCGATAAAATCTGGTTAAGTTTAGTTTATTTAGAGATTCTCGGAAACGCCAGGAATGTTTATCAGATGCGGAGATTTCGCATCTGATCGAGTCTCGTAGTGATCACGAACGACTCGCAAATCAGAATGCTCTTTTCTTTTCTTCGACTATTGCTGCCGCATCCTTTGGACATATTTATGAGAGTAAGAGAATTCTACGTTGAAACGATGGTAGGTTATTGATTATGTGGATGGACGATATGCGTATAAAAGCAGAGTTTCTCCAGTCGAAAATCATTTTTATAAACTCAGTTGCACATTCTCCGAGATACATTTATATCTTGTCTTGTACATAAACATTTGACAAACAGATTCGCGAAAATGGTAAATTCCCTCGTTTCTTTGGTATATCGTCAAATATTAATTATACGTCTGACCAATTCACAGACTGAAACCAATCAGTTTTCAATAATTAAATTCACAAGAGTGATTCCTTCATTTAAAAAAAAAAAAATTCCATTCAGAATATTAATCGACAGAACGAAGGCCGATCAGAAAATTCAAACAAATTCTTCAAAATTTTATCAACGTCGAAAAAGCATTTCTCACGCATGAAGCAACGGCCACGAGAAACATTTCTTCGTCTTCTTCTTCTTCTTCTTCTTCTTCTCCTTCCTCTTCTTCCTCTTTGGTTCTAATGCGGCCCGAACGATCCCACCTTGGCATCGTTTTTCCTTCAGCCATGGCACGGCAACCGGGCAGCACTATCTACCCTGGCCTAGGCTACTTAACAACGACCGTTTTAGCGTGTAGCTACGCGAGTCTGCATACCGCCGGCCGTATCAATTAGATTAGAGGATTTATTCGCGGTCATACCGGGCACAAAGTTCTCTCTATTGGTATGCCTACTCCCAGCCGCGCTGCCATCGTGAACACTCGCGATCTACCGTGCAGAGTAAGTACCTGAACCAACGCGAGACGGTACGCGCCAGTATCTTATTAGGGAAAGGGCCCTACTCACTTGCTACACCCTCCGCGCTCGTATGCGTATACGGAGGACATCGTTCATGAATATCCGGACACTTTGCGATAACTGGACTCCGGATTTTTATGCGGATTCGTACTTTCAAAAATCTGAACCTAACCCAAACGTATCGGCTTACTTTGTACATATCTCTACCGTAACGGATCGAATAATCGGTTTGCCTTTTTAAGGCAAGAAAAATAAAGGTAATTGTCAATTTAATATAGGAGAAACGATGCACAAAGTAACTTTTAGATAATAAGGGGGAAAAAGAAATATATATTTTCGTTTCTTTAACGAGAGTTAAATTAATTAAACTACAAAAAGTAACACAACCGATCGTTCGACCAGGCATGCTTAGCGTCAATAAAAAATTGTTTCACGTGCCAAATGTCGTAGAAAGCATTATATCTTCGACACACTCGCTTTATACATTTTTACGCTTGTTAATTTTTCGTAAATAGATGAAAGTCCATATAGTTTAGTGGCAATTTTCCTATTCTAGCCTAGTAACAATACCAACACGTAAACACTTCATCAAAGTGTACGAATTAATGACGAATCGTTGATTAAAGTTTATTTTTAATTAATTGTATGATCTATCTTATTAAGGACGAGCAAGTGATACGACAGTGTATGCAGAGTCGTGCTAAGGGAAACATGGAAGCAGCGTGTGTGGAAGGTATGCAATCATGTCATTACGGCGCACGGTACCCGGGGAGGGGAACTCTCGCTGTGCTAGACACCGATCCACCGCTAGTTATTTATATGGGACACGCTGGTTATCCACTGGCTGATGTCTCCGGTCAGGGTGGATTTCTCAGGTTTAGATCTTCCTCTGAGAAGTCTCGTGAGAACGCGCCACGAGCAACGATCTGATTATTCTAATTCAACGATTCATTTTACGCGTTACGGTTATACTGATTCCCGATTCGTTTGCTCTCCACGTTGGACTTTCTACAGCTGAACTTCACAACTATGTTGATTCCTGTCTTTTGATCATTGTCAATGACAATTTCGTATCGATCAAGTTCTACTTGTAAAAATTCCCACGATACACGCGGCGCGTGTACACACCTGTGCTTTGACTAGAACTATCGACGATTGCAGCGTAAGATTTCCATTCAGAGACATTAAAGTCTCCAAAAATTAATTATTCTAATACAGGCTTTCATTTATATATTTGATTATTGGAAAATTATTTAAATCTTTGAAAGTACACCGTTTCGACCACTTTGGTAGTTCCAGCGTTAAAATTGTCGCGCTTCCAAATCGGATTGTCAGGAAATATCCAATCGAGAGCGCTGCTTCGAAGGCAGCGGCGGCCATTAACGATAGAAAAAGTAAAATAGAGACGCACCAAGTCTGGGTTTAATAGATGCCGGCAATCGGTGGAACAGGGCCCGTGGGCTTGCTGCAATATTTCCCTCGAGTCGCGAACGAATGTTCGCGCTTCTTCATACGGCGTATCGGAAGCTGGATCTGTCGACGTTAATTTGTCGCGGTCACGGCGACGCGTTGCTCGAAACCAACGCGACCAACGGTCACGCTGCACCGCCCGATACATCTCGCGAGCGCGGCCTCTCGATTCTATTAATTCAATTACATACAGGGTGTCCCTTTACAATTTCGAAAATTTATTACAAAGACAGATGAAAAGACAGATAAGCGGAAATTATTACAAAATGAGACATGTATATTTAAGTTTTTTCTTTGCCTTTAATACACCTCTATATGGGCGCCATTAGTTGCACGAAGCACATCAAGACGGTACTTGATTTCTTGCCATGTTCACTCGTAGCATATCCACATCAATGGTAGCAATGGCATCAGTGATCCTCTGTTTGAGATTAGTGATGTCCTGTACCTTTGTTCGATATACGACATCTTTAACACAACCACATGTATTTGTCCATAAAGTCTTTTTTCAAAATTTCAAAAATTTATTACAAAGAAATTGATGAGATATCTTCATCAGATTTGTTAAATAAGGCAGAAGAAACTTAAATCTATACGTCTCATTTTGAAAATAATTTCCACTCGTCTATCTTTTCATTTGACTTTGTAATAAATTTTTGAAACTGTAAAGAGACTTTATGAACACTCTGTATATCGAGGAAGCGGCGGTGGCGGCGTGCAATAACAGAGCCCAATAACGAATCGTTTCCTCCGCGAGCGATCCGTGCATTAATAAACAGCGGCGCGGTCGTAGAGCTGTCGTTGCTATCGGTCAATTCGTTGCATCGAGGAATGCGACCGATTTTTCCGAAAAACGCCTAGCGTTCGGTCCGTCATTTTTCGCATTCCATCGTTGGCGGATGGACTCGCGAAAAGAGCAATCGTTCCGAACGAGTAGACGATCGACGCACGCTTCGCTGCGCCCCTTTTATGAAGTAATAAAACGCCTATGTCCTTCTTGTTGCTTCGTTCGTGCGCGCGAAACGGATATAGAATTTATGAAATTCTCGTTGGCCGTAAATAAACGTGAAAACGAGCAGTGGACGACTGTGTTAATCGGATGCGTTCTAAATCGTATAGATCGTAGATTTTCAGCGGGAATGGCTATGCTAGAAATAGGTACCCTTTGCCGAGAAGTTATGGTACTCTTAGGCAAGTTAAACTTAAACTTCGTTCGCGAAAATTTAGCTCGGCCAAGTTTGGAAAACGACACTCTTTGAGGACATTCTACGCATTTTCTCTGGATACATAAATTAATCGAAAGAGAACGATTCTCATCATTCCGAGAACTTGTTAATTTTCAAATTCACGACTCTTGTAACCTTGGAATCTGTACAACTTTGGAAAGCAGTGCCGAGTACGTTTGAAATAAAAAGCATTGGAATAGACGCAGGCACGTTGAAACGTATAAGTGGGAATTGTTAATTGAAATAATAATTGTTATTTAAATTGATGTTTCGTGCTTCGAAACTTGCGCCGACTGTTTCACATGTTACTTGAGAGGGAAATTAACTAAAAAATGTATAAAGAAGAAACAGATATTAATTACTGACATTAGGCATTGTTCCTGAGAAAATGCTCGGCTACTGTTATTTACTCAACTTGCGACGTGGAAACATAAACGTGATATTAAGACACATACACGACTATCGTACCTTGTAGACAAAGTTTCATTCATGTGCAAAAGTAAACAATTCGGAAAGATTTCACAGAAATATTCAAATATTTCATTTAACGAATGATGAGAAAACTATTCGCTTCAAAGAACTATTTCAAATTCGCAATGAAAAATACATCGCAATTGAAATACATTTTCCATATATCGTGGAATCAAATGAATTTCAAATAATGTATCAATCAGTAGAGAACAAACAACTGTTTCAAACAAACAAATGAAAACAATCGCTGTAAATGTATTGTATTTATATTTTATTTGAAATACTATTTTACCCAACGCTGTTGGAAAGGTATATCGAATCACATGAAAATAAGCAATGACATTTTTGTATTGACTCCACTGTGTCATTTTTCTTCAGTGTACATTAATTAACTCTTCAAATGCTTAAATTTAACAAAAGTCTAAACATTCAACATTGATTGCATTCGTTGCGTTATCCTCTTTGAACTAATTATCCTATTAACTAAATCAATTGTTTCATCGTAGCGACAACAAGTACGCTACTAAACACTCAAACGGTTAAAGAACTGTCTGGTCAGTAATTAAACAGAACAGGAGGAATATCTTGTTGTTCGAAGCGGAGAGACGCAGAACGGGACGGCGCGTGCCGTGATTTTCTAGAATCGTAGAAAAAACGAGCGGTGGAAAAACGGTCTCCGGGTACTGGCGAGGCGTCGCGTGCACGCGTTCGAACGCTAGACGACGCACGCACTCGAGCGTGAGATGCGTGGTTGTGCGCGGTTGTGCACGGACACGGAGCGGGAGCGTGGAACCACCACGCGTGCAACCTGGCGCACGCACACGAGCGGCGCCGCGTAAACGCGAAGGCAGATAGATAGGGATACGGCAGGAAATGATTTGTGTTGTATCTCCTCGTCCGGCCGAACAATACCACCATGAGTCATCCTCTGTGAGCCGATGCCACGAAATGGACTCTAAAATAAATCCACGCCTCCGGTGCGTGCGTGATTTACAATGAGGGCGCCGCGGCTTTCGCGTAACATTCCTCCGATCGAAAGAAAGAGCCGGAACGCCTTCGTCCGATCGTAACCGGGATCGGATCGGATTTCTCTGTCGGTCGATTCTAACGGTCTCCTCGCGAGGGGATGGAAACACGTTAGGGTTAAACGAAGCATTTGAGACTGAATAAGAACGTGTCGCTGAATAAGTCACGCGCGTGTAGCTGTATCGTTTGAAATGAATTCAGAGATGCGTGACAGGTATGCAGTTTTCGCAGTTTACTAAGATATTGAAATGGGATCATTCTCGAGGTTAAAGTACATAAAAATTCTATGATAAGTGTTCGTGCACTTACTGTTGTCTACTGATCTTTCGTTACAGTCGATTAATATTAGATATTCAAATCAGAGCAAATTGTGAATGACTTGACAAATAGAATGAAAATCCCTCCCCCTCCGCCGATCATTTTTCTACGCCCTTCCCCGAAACAGAAACGTGAAACGAGAATAACAAACTAGAAAATAAATAAATAAATAAATAAAAACAAGAAGACTCATCCGTGAAAGAGAGAAACGTTCGTAGAAATCGTCGGCGTTGCATCGATACGCAACAGCAGCGGGGTAATTACGATCGGTCTAATGGGGATTACGATCGGGTTGTGGAGGAATCGGCCGAACGAAGGGAAGGGTGGCCGGATGATGATCGATACCATCGGTATCATCGCCGCGCGAGTAATTATGGGCGAGGTTGGTGGAACAGGAGAGGGAATCGGAAAGGGAAACAGAGAGAGAGACGAGGGAGGGAGGGAGGGGGAGGGGGGGGGGGGGGGGGGGGGGGGGGGGGGGGGGGGGGGAGCTCGCGTAGCACGACGGCCACAACGAGTAAAGAGCAAAGTAAAGGGTTCCTGCGGTCGGAGGCGCGTTGTTGCGGTTAAAGCCATAACACGTCACGTCGAAGCTGCAGCCACTTCTTAACTATCCACCGCGATGCTCACGGACACGCCGGATACCTGCGCCGGGTAGCCGCGCGCCACGCATTTATAATACACGCGGCGTGGACGAGCCGGCACGGCACGGCACGGCGTGCAAGGGGTCAATTATCGGTGCGGACGCGACCGCAGAAATGGTCCCGGTACGCGGCGACGCGTCCGTGATATCGACCCGATTTCCAACTGCACCGATCCCAACGACTTTCCAACTTTCGTCCGGCAAAAACACACCGCACCAGACCCGGGAGAGAGAGACAAGGATTTGGCGAGGAATCGAAATGATTCGAGTCGTCGTCGGGCGAAATCGGCAAAAAACTTTCGACCGGCTCGCCGCGATTATAACGCGAGCGGAACGAACACGGTGAACACGGATGCAACGATTTTTAGGCACTTTGGAAAACTGGTCTTCTTGCGCGATGCGTTTTGAGTTGGTCGCGTAATTGGAGTTTTGGAGCTTCAAGTAAAAATGAGATGATCGATTTTTGGGATCGAGAGTGGTCTGAGAGGAACGAGTGTAAGTAAATTTTAGATAACGGAGATTTAGAAAACGTTTGTTTCAGCCCAAGAAATATTTTTCTATCCTACGTGCTGAATGTGCTGCTGGGTGCTATATTAATTTTTGAACATTTTGGAAACCAGCTCTTTGTGCTCTGAATTGCTTCTGTCAAAAAGTTGATTGTATTTTGCGTTCGTTAGAAACGAGTTACTGTAATTAAAGTGGAAAGGAGCTTGGCTAAAATTTAAGATAAGAAACTAGAATGAATGATATTGACATAAAGAGTGTTGATGAAATTTGGAATTAATCAGATTGTAAAACATACTAAAATAAAGTTAAAATTATACTAGATTCGAAAATACAACATATAAGGAACTTTTATAAAAGAAATTCAGGTATAAAATTGTTCAGATTTGTACGTGCGATTTTTCCATTAATCAACGAAAACTCGACCTGGATCTTTCACGTCCTCGACGTTATCCTTGAAGGAGTCGAGAGAAAACGGACGATTTTTCTAATCTCGTTCTTGCGTTTACTATCGATAATCAACGGATTGTATTAACACGAGAACATGTCCTTCTGTCTAAAGATTTCTATGTTTACGATAACTAGAACATGTGAGTTATTTCAAATCGAAGAATAAATAATATGCCCCAGATTCGCTGTACATACTGAGCCAATATCGTCTATTAAGATTATCGACGCGTATATACTGAGCCAATATCGTCTATTAAGATTATCAATCAAGATAACTAATCTTTGGTACTAGTTTACTAGCTATGCGTCGTCCTATCCGTATAGATGAAATAAAAAACGAGGACAATCTGCTAAGGTTCGTGTTACGATCATTTTTCAAGCTGGAAATTTATCAGGCGTCTGGGGCAACCTTGTTCCACGTTTATCACTATGAAATAAAGCATTACAATCAATAGAATAGAAATGCTATAATAGAATTCCTTTGATTTTTATTCCTACGAGGTAATCGAGCCTCTAAATGGAACTCAAACAGCTTATAACGCATCAAATATTCATGTTACTTTAGGAAAAATCAGTCGATAACTGTAAAATGGTATCGAACACAATTTAGCTCCGATTTTCTTTCTATCTTTGATTCCTGTTCTCACGAGATCATCGAGCATCCCTTAAGTGAGAAATTGATATTCATTCTCTCTAACTGAAATTAGGATAGCTTATGAACGGAATGTTCGTAATAGCTCTTCGAATATTAATCGACGATTGTACGATAGTATCAGAGAATAATTGAGTCGATATTTCCTAAGAAATAAAAATAATGTCCTTGATCGAGGGAACGAGGATTTCACCCATCTTAGCGTGAACATTCTGCTGCCATCTGTGCCTCGATGCTTCGGTGCCTTTTGTAACCCGCAACCTCGGTAGGTAAGAACGAAACCGAGTTTGTTCCGGAAATCCTCAAGATCCTCAACATCAACCAGTCAACTCGAATTCGAAACCTTCTACCATTCAGAATTAACAATTAATATTCATCAACATTCCCTCATGTTTTCTTTTCAAAAATGAAAATATTCTAAGACGAAATGAAAAGATTGAAGTAAGATAAAGAAAGATCTCCAGATTATTTCCAAATCACTAAGTTTAAAAAAAGAATGAAAATTATTAAACTATAATGAGTGGAATATCGAAAGAGGAAATCTTTCAATAATTACTAAAATTAATACTACGATAAAATTATACTGGACCTAGCATTGAAGTTAATATTTGTTCGAATAAAAATTTGATTAAATTAGTAGAAATTGAAATTAAAATTAAATTAGCAGAAATTAATATTTAATATTTATAAACGTAAATTTTGTTAATGTCTAGTCAATTAAACCGTCGTACGCGCGAAAGACTTTCTTCCTGGCAAAATCGTACGAATTATAATCGCAAGCTAACCGATCAATCGCTATTTAACCTTCCACAAAGGCACGCTGTTTCAATGGTAAACGATCTTGTCCTTTCACTGATCGCTTAGAAAGTTATGCGTAAACTGGGAAAGAATGTGGTATTAGATGTATAGATATGCAACGCGGGTGCACTTGGACGTTGGGTAAATATTGCCAATCAGAAAATGGTAGACAAGCATTGGTATCTGGGTTGTGAGCAATAGCAAAGTTAAAGGTGAAATAGATTTAGATATGGCGTGGTACTGGTGATTTAGAGTCGCTCTGTTACGGTATTTCGGTTATTTATAATACGATGCTAATATCGACAAGACGAAAGTACGTGTATACGTGTAAAAAGTTTTTGCGGTGTTAAATCACATGCGAGTAGCAAAATTGGGTTAGGTCAGGTTGCGGGTTATGAATCGGTTTGCGTCATAATCAACAGCTACGCGTGATTTAAAGGGCAGAAAATTGATCTTTCATTTGTTACTTGGAACCGTTCTACGAACTTGTCGAGAGAAAAATCACTTGTTCACGTGATTGGAATTATTTATAATAAGAATTCACTAATTTTTCTTAATTCGCGCAACTTCATTTTTAATAATTCGTGACTCGTCAATCCCTTTTTATTCTTCATTCACACAATGGGAGCCCATGTTTAAATAAATGACTTCAACTAACAAACGTTTAATTAATAACATGAAACTTTTGTAGCTCTTTGGACTGTATTTAAGTGCCCGGAACTTGTCGGAGGACAGACAATTTATATAAAATTGAAGAAGAAAACAAATAAATTCAACCAGCACAGTTAACAGCGAAAACTATCTACGATACCGATCAAACTCTCGAAACTGAGACTGAGACTTTTGAACGTTCCAAAAGAAATCGATGTCGCGTCCAAGCATGAAGTAGAGCGAATAATTTGTCGAAAGATCGTACAAGACCAAACGAGAACAAGTCATCGCGAGAGATTCAAAGGGATCGGAGGTTCTCTCGCGGTCCCTTTTGAAACCAATCGTTGGTACAAACCGCGTGTAAGATCGTGTTTGTGTCAACGTGGCACACGTGGGCGGCATTATATGAGAGATCGCCTCGTTATCTTACCACCGTATAACCCGCTTCCAGAACCCGGGCAGCCTGGAAACAGGTTACGCAGCAGAGAGAGAGAAAGAGAGAGAGATACGCTTATAAATGTTTCTGCGTGCGTTCTGAAATATTGCGTTTCCTGGTCGACTAGTTGGGTGTCCGAGATATCGAGGGGCCCCCGGAAAGTCCGGCGACCGAGCGGCGAATTGGCCGCGTTCAGCCCCGGTAATTAAAATTGCTTTTCCCGCGGGCGGTGTGTATTTCAAAGCCCGATAACCGACCGACTATTTATAGCGTGCATACGGTACAACGCCGCGGTAATCTACGGTCGCCGATCGCTTTCCGCGTCAAATCGAGAGAGAAGAGATCGAATCTCCTCCAGAGGAGAGACACTCTATCATCCGGTGGTAAAAATTCGCAAAGATACCGCGCCGGTTATCTGTTCGCTCGTTGACATCGTGTAGTTTGCTAAAGAGAAACGCAACGTAACGGGGTGTAACCCTTTTCTTTTTTTTTTTTTTTTTTTTGTCTAGCTTAGTGATCCGACAGTTCACTGGCGGATAACTCTCTTTGCTCTCCGTTTGTAATAACGGAGATTATTGGTAATACGAATTGGTAATTCGGGAGAGAAACAATCGATTGTTACGGAATTGGACTATATGCATGAAATTAATGAGAATATAGGCTTGTTGACGAAGAAGAAAATGAAAACAAATAAAAAGAACAATGAAACATAAATGTACGTGAAAGTGACCAAATAACGATGCTTCCAAGCAATTATACTCGATATTCTCTGCAAGAAAATTAAAAATTATCAAAATTACCTACCCAAATTTCCACCCCTCTAGTGACATAAATTATTACACCAAATTATCAAACAGAAACCAACCGAAAAATAGAAGGGAAGGACAGTAAAACGGAAATTCTATGCAAAAATGATCAAAGGATCCGGATGCTTCGGAGCAACCCTACCAAAATATCCTCCGCCGAGGAACGAAAAAATTGCCCAAAATTATTACACATCGACGAAAGGCCAATTCCCAACGTGAGAGTTAATTACCGCGAGGACCGCCCTTCGAAAAGATTTCCACGCTGTTCCACCCCTAATGCCCAACCACCGCGTGATTAGTTAACCGCGCGGAGGCAAATTCCACGGTCGAATCTAAGGACACGGATTCAAGCGCGGACGCGGAGTCGATTAATAACGTCTCTAATCCTGGCCCTTCGCTAGCTATGACGAATAGGCGCGTTATCCACGCGAGTCCGTGGCTGGCTTTCGGCTACGCGGAGACCAAGGGTTAGACCGTGTCTCTGTCTCTCCCTCTCTGTCCCTCCTCGTTGCTTCCCCGTTTCGCGCGATCCCTTGGTCTCTCTCTTCGAAGCAGAGAACCGGCAAGAGGGTTGAAGGGGGTGGCAGATTGATCCGTCACGGAGCGCGAGCACAATCACCCCCATTAGACATTATGTGCCTCCCGGACCCGCACACACACGCACTTACGTCGCGCTCACGTAAGCGTCGAAGCGGGCGTGTGTGCGCGCGGGGCCAAGCGTTACCGTTGCCGGCCACCGAAATGCATCCACTCTCTCTCTCTCTCTCTCTCTCTCTCTCTCTCTCTCTCTTTCTCTCACTCTCTGTAGTTGCACCCTGAGCTATGATACCGGCGCTGATCTACGGGTATTCGCCGCGAGACGCACGAAATTGCAACAAATTCGAATTTGCGCTGCGCCGAGTCTTTCACTTTAACGAGTGGTCCGTTCCTTCGATTTTAAGGATTGGTATCAAGTTGAGTTGCAGATGATTTAATACTAAATTCTTATAATTCCCAATAACCGTATAATGTCAATTAAGAATTGAAGCTGGTACAGTTTGCGTGTTTTCATCTCCCTCTTTTGACTTTAATAAGCGTCAGTTTAATAATTTCGATAATTAAAATTAACCTGTTGTCAACTCCTCTCGTCTCTTTGACAAATTAAGAAAATAATTATGAAAAGGAAAAGGACAGCATCGCAAAGTCTTAGATTAAATCAATCTTCAACTTCAAGCCTTTCTTGAGTCAAAATATTCGCTCTGTCAAAAAAGAAAAAAGAGAAAAAAATGGCAACTACCTCTGAGACATTGCTACCGAATTCCAATAGGGCTGGTGTAAAGAGTCGCTTCTAAAATACACCGGCGCTAAGACGCAGTAAAGTAATCGTCCACTTAAATCTACGAATCACTGCTTCGACTTCTATTTAATGACTCCGTGGTCACGAATTAACTCGGCCAGAAATACCTGTCCGAGACGATTCCAATCTATCCCCTGGCTAATCTATCATTCATGTTCCTCCACACAGGGAAAGAGAGAGAGAGAGAGAGAGAGAGAGAGAGAGAGAGAGAGAGAGATCTCAGATTAAGCGAGACAAAGCGTCGTTCCTTTAATTCCCTCTCGAGTCCTCTCTCAAACGAGCCAAGCAACGATTCAAAAAAGTCGTTTATCTAGCGCGGAAATCGATAATCGTCCAAAGCCTCGGTGGTCTTGTTTGCTGTTTGAAACTCGGTAGCTATAAATTGTAATTCTTCTTCTTCGTTGCATGCATTTCCATTGAGAATTACTGAGATGTCGTTTCGCAATTAAACCATGGATTTGTATGTGTTTATAGGAAATTTGGAATTGCAAAGAATGTAAATACACTAGCACACCATGAGTATCGATAATCTACTGAATACTATATTCTTTATCATTAATAACAGTAACCTATTCTGAACAAATATACAAGACATAGCCAAAGTGCAGTTTTTGTAACGTTGTAACGGGTGCTTTACAAATCTTACTAAAGTTTCATTTTCTCGATAATCCTGAAAATGTGGTTTCGCACAAAAGTCCACAGTCAACTAATAACACAATGTGTCAGAAGATGCAGAAGACGTACGCGCTAGTCTACAGAGGACACGCTTATTTTCTAACAACGTTCCCCGATACCTGCAGACTAAAAAAAGGAAATATACCCGAAGTAACAAGTAAATCAGCTTTTTCCTGCGTGCTGCTCGATCGCGAGTAAACGACGCCGATGGAAGGCGGAACGGGGATCGAAGAGACGGGGCATGGGGCTGAAAACCGGGATTCTGAAAACCGAACGACACGAGGAGAGCCGCGCGCGCGGCGACACGGAGCGGTGCTCACCATTTGCCGCGCGAGGCGAAGCCACCCACGTAGCCCGCCGCTCGTTTGTCATCCGACAAATAGCCTTTCTGCCGGGCCGCGTTACACCAGAAGAGTCAAGTACGTGTGTCGACAACGTGGGCCGCACGCGCGTACGTGCATACGCGTGTCCCAGGCGTCGCGTCTCGTGGCGGAAGGATTCGCGCTCGTAAGATTATTATTATCTTAACGGGCAGGGCCGCGCGCGACCCGTGCCGGCCATATTTCTCGCCCCGGCACAGAAATACCTCTTCTTTCCTAGCCATTAATTTCGACGCGCCTCCGAGCTTCGAGGATTGTCCGTCGAATTGTGAAATCTTTTAAGGCCGAAATCAGGCTTGAGGAATTTAGGGGATGATTTTAAGAATAACGTTTGTTGTACCTATCATTCACTCTGTAATGATGTGGAAATAATGTCTCATGCGTAGACATTTATATATGTAACGGTCTTTTAAATTTCGAGGGGATGAAAAGGTACTGATACGTACCTTTTTCTGCAGATTTTCTCGATTAGATTTCGCGGATTTTTATACTTACAGTACAGAGATGCACACGATTTGTACGAACACGGTGACAGACGAAATAAAATATTTTTGGAAAATGGTATGTTATTTGACAAGAAGAATGGAGAAATAGAATACTAACATGATAGATGAAATAATTGGAAATTCAAACACCTGAAGTATTACCCTCTACTTCCCTTTCTGTACACGAAATAAATCAAAATTCACTGTCAGTTGCTAAATCTTGACTCACTGCACTGTAACATTCAAAAACAGTCGCAACTTTCTCAAACGCGATACTCCACTAATTCGTGACTAATTCGAAAGAATTTGCGTTTAACGGCAAAAGGGAACAAAGAGGAAAGATGAGAAATATTTGCGAGAGATCGCGTTAGAGGATTTCTGGGAAACACGACGCGTTAGGATGGCGCGACACCGTGTAGGGTGAAAAGTAGGCTGTTCGGCTTTCCACTGTTCGTTTTCGTCCGCAGGATCCTTCGTCGACGTACTTACACACGCGGCAACATCTGGCGACAAAGTGTAACGTTAAGCCGTGGTGCACGAGAAATAGAGAGAAAAGAAACAAAGGAAAAACGAGGAAGGAGAAAGAAATGACAGTGGTAAGCGATACGTGAATTCGCTGATGGATTAGACGCTATTCGAGGAATGCCTGGGCTCGCCAGTCAGCCTCCGGCTGATCGATGCGTTTCTTCGTTCGACCGGCTCCCTTGCCTGCCGTAATTATTCGTGCCAACAACGCGCGAATCGTCGTTGTTTGCATTCTCGCGAAATAACAAGCGTAATTTGCGAAACCGTGAAATATCGCGAGAGTTTCACGCAACGCCAGCTGCAGAAGTTACTTAAGATCATCACTCGAGACAAAAGGATTTAAAGGGAAGAAAAAAAGAAAACAAGGTGGAACGAAAGAGACCTTCGCTTGTTTTAACGCGTCAGAGATTTTGGGATATTTTTTATTTCGATATTCAGTGTAATTTTTAACGTATTGTTAAACTTTACAAATTTTTTTATTACTTCTTATCATTTTGAAACAAATATATATCGCCCTAAAATCTTCATATAGATCACCGTCCTGGGTTTGATACTTCTTTCAAACGAAAATTGCAAAATCCTCTCTCATCGTCAGAATTTCGCGTAGCAGACGAAGAATTTGTACGTACGACTTCTCTGTTCAATTTTCAAGAAGAATTTACAGAAACATCCGTAATCTGTCGATCACGTCATCGATATTCCAAGCTTCGCATAATGAATAAAATGGCTACTGAAAAAATTTAAAGAAAAAGGAAGAAGAGATGAATTTACATAAACGGCCGTGATCTGTCGATCACGCGACTCGAGGCTAGATCCAGCAGAGTTCTCTCTCAACTTTAAAGCTTCGCGTAATCGCGACGATGCGACGGAAGAAACGGTGGCGGTATTGCGAGAGGAAGAAAGGGAGGGAGGAAGGAAGAGCTGGCGTGACAGAGCGAGCACGAGGTGAGATGAATAAATAAGAGGGTTTTGAAAGGCGGTCGCCGTGGCCCAAGAGGTTATTACGTGGCGTCACGCGATGATGTATCCGCGCTGGTTCAGATTGTCTCCGCGAGATGGGACCACCGACCGTGAAATATGCACCAACCCCCGGGTTAAACCCCCTGGAGGCACGCCGCCCACCCTTATTCACCGCCGCATCACCACCTTCGGACGCAAAAAGAGATCCTTGCTGGGATCTCTCCTCACTGGAGGGCGACTGGTCCACCGTCCCGTCCCCTTAACTTCATTCGAATATCAATCTTGCGTGAGGGTGTCTCGATCGTAATTAATGTATCGGGCTTATTTATGAATAATTCTTGAATGTGTCACGGATTCGTGGACGCGCGATGGAATAATTTTCTTTAAATTTCTTTGCTAGTTTTAAACCGAAATTTCTCTCCATTCCCTCGTGTTGATACTTTCGTCCTTATAGATCATTTTAAAGAGAGTATCCTAATTGTTTTTGTCCAGTAAGAATCTACGAGATCCTCTAGTATTTTGCTTATTGATCCGTAAAAGAAGTTTGATTCTTAAGGAAACGACCGTGAACGAACGAGCTCGACCGGGATCGATAGCTTTTAAAATGTTTTGGCAAATCGAGGTGGCCACCCCCGAATGAAGTATCACGATGGAACATTAGGAGGGATGTATTTGGCCGATGTAGCAATAATTTCCATGCATATATACACGTAGGTGGTGCAGTGACGGCGCATAGATCACAAGGGCTCGCCGACACGCGACAGCACGTGCTTCCAGCCACTGCTCTCCTCTCTCTTTCTCTCTCTCTCTCTCTCTCTCTCTCTCTCTAGGTCTCCGTCCCTCTGGCCAACCACGTGCCTGTGCACTTAGGGTAAACTTCATGAGCTTTCCACCCACCACAAACGACAAACCACTCGAGTGGATCCCCCTCGAACGCGTATGTGGCATAACCCTTCTTCCAACCATTACCATGACGCAATTCAAGCTTAATACAACGGATCTCCGGGATTTATCCTGAAACAGGGAAAGTTGGAATACCTAGTGCTGGACGCTAGAGTTGGAATACCATTTTCTAGAAGTTGGAATTTAGTATAAATTCGCGAGAAGTTGCTTGAAGATTCTGTTGTAGGGTGTAGGCATTGGTGAAGTCGAAAAAATTGATGTTGACACTTGTGAACTGATAGTAAATTCATATTTTGAAACGTGTGAAAATAATTAAAAGATTGTGAAATGTTACATTACGCTGTGCTTAATTTTACTTTGTACGTATTATATAATATTGTATTTTGACTGTATTTAGTAGTAACTCTATCATTCTATATTTCCATGATTAATATTATAATATCATAGTTTGTTGAATTACATTATTAAGATCAATGGTAGACGAAGAATCAGCAAGTAAAATATCTATTATTATTAAATTTTAATTTATAACAAGTTCATTTTTCATCGGTTTATTTGTGTAACATTGTGTAATATTATGATGATTACATAATTACTTTAATTATCGGAAAACTCGAAGAAATCTGATACACGAATTCTACTTAATTGGTCTGACTAACGCAGGACTATTGTACTTCATCACACCATAGTTTCTGACTTGTTGAATCAAATCATGGTTGTTGAGTCAAATCATGGATTTATATTATATTTATTTTGTTGCTATATTAATATATTAATTTGCTAGACTGCGGATTTTTAAACATTTATGAGTTTAAAACATTTTTCACAAATGCATAGGAATATTTTTGTCAAAAATACAATAAATCTTCTTTTTCTAATACAACAATAAAATATATTTAAAATTAATTCTTTGCGATAATCTAAAATTATTAATGTTCCAGAAACTGTATTATTTGTTATAATTTGTTATAATCTGCGGATATTATTCATTAATAGAAAGTTTGGAGGTACAAAATTGCACAAAATACATGTAATATGCAAACTAGAGTGCCTATGTAGTATAATATAGCAGATGAAACGAATTTCTATTTAAGTTCCATTACTTTAGTTATATTAATGCGTATAAAAATCCGGACCTTATTTATTAAATTGTTACACCAACATTCTAAATATTTTTATATTTTGAAAACCGAAAATTTTCTTTTCTTACATACAGATTCTCATCTATTTTCTAAAATTTAGTACAATTCACGATTCAATCGAAGTGTGATAAAGTATATTTTACGATCTGATATACTTTCATTTTGTTTAATCGCTCCTCTGATTCAATTAATGAATCAACGATTCTTGTCACAGAAACGTGGCTAAAGGTGATTCGAATGATTACTTGTCGTCAGGTCTGTTGTAAATCCATACGCAGCGCGTAATAATCGCTTCTAAACAAGGGGATGACGGACAACGCGTAATCATATTATGATGTTGTGGCCTTTAGCTCTCCTGAGGACGCGGACAGGGGAAGTTCGTGTGTTTGACATTTAGCATTTCCCGCGGGAACCTCGGGACTACGTTCATCATCGAGAGATTGCATTGTCCTAACATTTACCAAATAATTTCTTCGCGATTTCTCTTCTAGATGTTTAACCAATTTCATCCCTTGTCAAAATCTGGAATTTTATTCTTTTTTGTAAGCAATGATACTCGAATACAATCAAAATATAAAAATCAAGGATGGATTAATAATTAAAAACTGCCTCAACCTTAACTTTTTCTCTATGAAACAAGCAGACGATATATTAGAAAGTACGAATTAATTAGAAAAAATTAATTAGAAAAATGCTCGAATTAATAATTAGAGACTGTATTTGATTTTCTTAATAGAATGAATAGACCGTGAATTTAAATTGTAGAATATCATTCGGGAATTAATAAACAACTTGCTAATCAATAAATAAATTCTTCCATTCGCACATTAGTTTAAAAAGACCAATTTAAACGTGTCAACAATATCCTATCATAAGTAGCAACGATTTGAAAGAAAGAAATAAAACCAGCAGTTTAAAATATCGCTGGCTTTATCATTAAAATACATAAACAAATAGATTTCCGAAATACTTTGAAAACTGTCGTGGCAAGTCTCCTCTTCTTTTCACGAGGAACGTTGTTTTTAAGAAAGATGATCGCGCGAGAAGACAGGGTGCGGCCCGTGACAAGCAAAGACGTATCGCAAGCGAATCGCAATTTATTTTTGTATCAGGCGAATGTGTCTAACTAGTTTGTCCGAGCGAAAGTAAGAGCCTCTGCTTCCAAGATTAACGATACTTTAGTACTGTTTTAAAGAGGTACCCACCCCCTCTCCACGGCGGACCTCCACGACTTTCTCCTACCTCCCTGGATACTGCCAAACCTCCCCCGAAGAAAATACTTAGGATTAACCTGTTCCACCACCCTTTCGGACCCCTCCTGAACCCTCGTCTCCTCCCGAACTCACCACTTCGTTATTTCCTACCGCTGTACTACCCTCGAATGGGAGGTTCAGAGTGAAACAGAGAGAGAGAGAAAAACGAAGAAAGCGAGAGAGAAAAGAAAGAGAGAAGAGTAGCAATCGTCGGAACTTGAAAGCAGGGCATTTTATGATGACTACAAAAGTGGTCCGGCCACTGTTAGGGCGGCGAGAAAGAGGGTGGCACGAGCAACGCGAGACTGAGTTACTACCCCTACCAAAGCTTTTTTTCCGCCCTTAGCCCGAGAATCGTGGGGGAATAGAGAGAGAGAGAGAGAGAGAGAGAGAGAGAAATGGAACGACAGGGAGAAGGAACGAAGCTGGATCACGATTTTCTCCCTTACCAGAGGAGAGAACGCTGCAGCCAGGGACTTGAATTGATTGCTTTCATTACGCAAAAAAGTCACTTCCTCTCTGTCTCCTTCTTTCTTTCTCTTCTACTGTGTGTCTGTCTTTCCCTCTCTCTCTCTCTCTCTCTCTCTCTCTCTCTCTTTCTCTCTCTCTCACTCTACTCTGTGCCATCTACTCTTTCGCTCTCCATCTCTCGACATCCCTCACCTTGGCCTCCGTATTTTTAACTTGTGCCGCGCGACACTGGCGAATAAGTAAGTGTGCTATTTACATCAAATCTCGTAAGTTATCGCCCATCCCCTCTATGTATCCCTCTCTCACTCTCTCTCTCTCTCTCTCTCTCTCTCTCTCTCTCTCTCTCTCTCTCTCTTTCTTTCTCTGTTCCCCNTCTCTCTCTCTCTCTCTCTCTCTCTCTCTCTCTCTCTCTCTCTCTCTCTCTCTCTCTCTCTCTCTCTCTCTTTCTTTCTCTGTTCCCCACACAGGAGTCTGTGTCACGGTACGGTAATACGGTTAGGGGTTAATCTTTTACGGAATAGTAGCCGAATTCCGTGGGACGCTCTCGCGAAGAGCACTCCGGGTTTTTGCGGTTTCGAGAGCGGCGAGCCAAAAGGGGGATAAATTCGTCCGGTGCTTTTTCCTCTGTTTTTCTACTTCTTTCTTCCTTCTCTTTCTCTTTTCTTTCTTTTCATTTTTGTCTTTCCCTCGTCCTGTTTTTTGGTCGTTCGGACGAACAGTTTTTGCCACGGAGAACGGAGATTCTCATCGGAGACCCATTATACCCCGGTCGCGCGACACGGCAAACAGAAAAATAATTCTCGCGAAACCACCGTCAGGGTTTCGGTCTCTAATTGAGGAACGCTAATGAAATTTTGATTTCTGGCAACGATTCGAGGGATCGCAGAGATTCAGATTGTACACGCGATCACTTGTGAACGCGACCAAGGAAGCTGAATTTAAACAGAGACCTGTTTCATTTCACTACTACGTTGTTTTTGTAAAAATTAATAAAAGACGAACGAATTTAACGTTCAATCATTCGTAGATCCTACGTATATTTAGTAATTTTTATATTTAGTAATCATCTGAAATCGATAGTACTTTGTATCTTTTAAACAAGAAAAATAACCACGACGATATTCTGACTATCCAGATTCTTATTATTGTTGAAACTTTATGTCATCATTATGATCATTAATTTCAATAAATAGATTATTATTTTTAATTTATATTATTTTTGAAAGATTTATTTTATTTGAATTTTACCAATCATCTGTAGAATGATTAAGTAATTATCCACCATTCAATCATATATATATGTAACGAAATTCCATTATTAATTATCAGTAATACAAAAAGTATTTTTAATAAATAAATTTTAATATGCCTTGAATTTAAACTTCAAACGTAAAACTTTCATTTTCATTAAAAATTGCAACATATTAAAACCAACGAAATGTTAAGTCATTCGAATCCTGCGTTCAGAATTAATTTCCACAACGATCTAAAATTGACAATTTCATATGTACTGTAACAGCGACTACTTTACCAACTTTTACGAAATCTTTCCAAAAATGCATAGTATTCCTTTCATTCCGTCCGTCAAAAGTCCAGAAATCGTCTTCGTAAATGATGCATGAAACTGGACTACAGTTTACAGTTACGGAAAGAAGACGAAAGAAAAAAAAGAAAGGATTGTATCGAGTGGAAAGAAAATCCTCGAGCTGGATGATGGTATCGTGGGATGAGAGAGGAGGGAGGAAAGGGACTCTCCCCCCCCCCCTCCCCCTCCCACCTATTTAAAGTGTTAACGCTCTGGGAAGGTCTGGTGGTTCGGAGCGACTCTCGGGATCAGCCGGAAGGTGCGGTCAGCCATCGGCGTCGGTGGGACCGCCGCTGGGCCGCGAATCTCACAAGGGTCCGGTTTACATTCGAGTGCGTTCTTTCATGACTCCTTTCTTCGTTTCATTCCTACGTTACGAGGTGGGGGCGGGGTGGGGGCCCAGCTCCGTTCGTTCCTCCTCCGCTTTCGTTTCGTCCGCAGGGAGGAGAGACAGGGACAGAGACTCTCTGCCAGAGAAGTCACCACCATTGACATTAGATACGTGAGATCGGGAAACGCGCGTTCCTGTCGAACGCGATGTTCGTTGCGTAACCGGCTTGCGTATCCGACACTGCGACGTAGCCGCCAGGGATCCGGTAATTTCCTAGCCGGCCGATTCTGCGTTTTCGATTGTCCGGCTTGCGAGTGCCTGGATCGATTGCACCGCCGCGACACCGCATCCTGTTACCACGGCTACTTTTTAACCTTCGACGACGGAACATTGTCGTACTGTCCGAGAAGGATTGGATTCTTCCTCGTGTCTCTCACACGCGCCAGCCCCGATACCCCGGGACGAGATTCTTCGGTTGCAGTTGATGCGATTGAGTCGGATTCTCGAACGAGCTGCTTCGAACACTTGTAAATTACGTTGGGAATTTTTTGTAGATTTGATACGGATTTGGGGTTAAGGATGGTTCTCTGTCTTTCAGATGTGAGATAAATTATTGGTCTATGTTATTGAGATTTTCTTGTACTGCAATTAAGAGTGCCGGTTCTTATCTTTCAGATGCGAGACAAATTTGAACGGTCGAGGTATTAATGTGAAATTCTAAAGACAATTGCAGCACTTCGATCAATTCCTTTAACGTCAATTATAGAAAAATCCTATACACGTACTGCGAGCTACTTAGAGATAACGCGTGAAATATTTCCGTCCTCGCGACACGTTCATCGATCTAATTCTACTCCCTTCACCACCAATCACAAGTCCAATCCAAATCCTTCGAAAATCCTCCCTCCCGCCAGAAATCCCTTTAAATCAAAACTAAACAAGTCCCGAGCAAGCTCGCTTCCCCCATGTCGCGGAGAGTCGATTCTTCCCCTAGGAGGAGACAACAAACCCTCGGAAGAATTCTTTGGTTCACCTGGCTCGACGGTGCCGGATAACGAAAAGCAGCGCCGTGGCAGCACCGGGAGATCCATTCGTCATTATCGCGTCGACCGACCTAATCTCTGAAGGATCTCTCGAGATTACACTTTGGCATATCATTTGCCTGAACGAACGAGCGGCTCGGGCCGCGTTGACGGGCAATATGTCGTCTACATGAGTGCACCGGCACTCGACGTGAGATACATTCGGCAGTAGAATTTAGGGGAAACGCGCACTTGGGAAACGCACGCGGTGGAGGCTGATGCTTGGATGCTAGCAGTATTCCAAGCGATATGGTGGTTGTGCAGCGTTGTCGGACGGGCAGATGCAGATGAGCTCGTTGCTCCGAGTGCATCGATCATTGGGGTAACGTGACTGCTTGGTCCTCTTGGATGGCTAATCTGTAGCTAGGAGGTTCGCTGTCCTTCCTAATCCGTCGGATAACCGCCTGTATTAATCTGATTTATTATTGGCAAGATGTAGGAATCCCGTGATTTGAATGATCTTTGGTCACGTGGGTGAAACGTTGGAATACTCTAGGGACTATAGTTTCGAACGTGTACTAAATTAGTCACCAAGCGAAACTTGATAAACTAGTAAAAATAGCTAGTAATTAGTAACTGAAAACTATTAAGAAATTAATTGTGTAAGAATGGATTCGTGTTTTTGATATAACTAATCTTTATATGCATTTTCAATTAATTAATAATTAATCTATAATTCAAACGAACGATTCGTGACGATGAGGAAAAGTGCACACATTATTCACGCATTATTCGCACGAGGTTCAGTTTTATAAACTATTTGTTTTCTAAAGTTTGGGTATTTAAATAGAATTCTATTGTGCTGGCAAAAATTTAATGTTACAAGTCAATGTCCAACTGGAATTTCTACTGGTTGAATTCATTTATTTGAGCTTCAATTATGGTCAGATACTCGCGGTACGATTGAAGTCAATGAAGAATAATAATTTTTGAGGAAATTCAGCTTGAAAATTTATGAAATACACAGTGACGAGCAAAACTGAACACACACGTGGAATTTCAATTATAAATAATATTTTATCGAGTATTTGCATGTAGAATAAAAAAGTTTTAGCTTATTCAGCAAAATTCTATCATCGTGTCTTACCATCATGTGTCGCAATTAATTTAAATAAAAAATTATCGATACTTTAAATTGTTATAATTTCGTAAAAAGTATCACATAACGATGAGTTTTTTTTAAATGAAACCAAGATTGTCATATGATCTTTCTTTACGAAGATATAACAATTTCAAGTGACAATTGACAATCATTACTTCGTCACGTATTCGGTTATGCTCTTCACTGTATAACAATTATTAGTGTGTTAGATTTTCAATCCGAATAAAAAATGGCCCCACGAACAGAGTTTCGTTTATCTAGAGCAGGAGAAGATTATCGATTAATATAATGAAAAAAAAAAGAAGTAGGAAGATGCTTCGTCAAATGAACGAAATCTCTAACATCGTCTAAAAATCGTGCATACCGGAGGATTCTCTGAACTGAAATAAAAGTTGAGCACGAATCATCAATTCCATTGATTCCTTCGATAATTCGTTGACAAGGCCGCAAGAAAGACAGACAGACTTCTGTCTCTACGCGAAAGGGTTAAACGGAAAAGAAGTTGGAAATCGCACGGAACGAAATCGAGATGTCGGTCTGGTAACGGCGATCTGGATCGCGGTCAAACCCTCGCCATAAATCGTCGCGTACGTACGTTTCGCCGAAAAGTTTGGCCGGCGATATCTCGCGGTATCTCGCGTTATCTCGCAGTAACTCGCTGCCGCGTGGCAAAAATCGGCCGTGGTCCAGGTCCGTGAGTAATTCGGTGCCGGCTGAAGGGTAATTGGAATGCATCGTGCATTGCCTAACTTTCGAGTTATTGCCTGCATAAAAGTGATAAGTTTCTTCCGGCGAATGAGCATCTATAGATTACCGTAAATGTTATACCACGACCGCGGTTCGGTCGCACGTAACACACGCTCGCACACGCGCGCGCCAAGTTCCCAAGGAAAAGTATCCTAGCGGGCGCGCCGCAGTTTGTAAACCAGTATATCGTGCCCCACCCTCCTGCTTCCCCCCTCCCAGGCCCCACGTGACACGCGTAACTTGCGGATTCCCTAGCCCTTTCCTCCCTCATCCACCTTTTGCGATCCTCCACGGACCGTGGACAGTGTCCACGGCTGTTTTGTCCCGCGAGCGTAATCAGTCTCGTAATTAACCACGTCGGAAACGCCTTGTGCTCTCGCCACAGCGATCGAGAGATTGACTTGTCTTTGACGGTGTCTTTGATAGTGGGTTAAGCCTTTCGTTCTGTGACAACACTGTTCAGAGCACGAGCAGTTTAAAATAGACGTTTCAACTGGGTTCGGAGATATTCAAGATCTACCATGTTCCTGGTGTCGGATGTAGAAA
This sequence comes from Frieseomelitta varia, assembly GCF_011392965.1. Lineage (NCBI taxonomy): Eukaryota > Metazoa > Arthropoda > Insecta > Hymenoptera > Apidae > Frieseomelitta > Frieseomelitta varia. The sequence continues at coordinate 456,489 of NW_025109762.1, forward strand.
GTACATATTTTGGAATTGTTTGTAACGGTGTGTTTAGAGCGAACGAGGAAGACGAAATTTGCTTTCACTCGCTGGTAGACTGTGGAGGTTTGTGCATTTTTGTGAAATTTAAGATACGCGTAACTTTGAGTTACGCCGCAAATAATATGGCTCTTCTGGTTTAAACGAATCTCTGAGTTGTTTACTGAGTCGAAGTTTCAGAAAATTGGAACGAAAGAAGGATAATGAATTTTAAGAGATATGGGAAGCTTCAATTTGAAACGAATTGATGTAAAATACTTGAAGGCAATTTCCTACGTAGATTTAATCTCTTCGATTACTGCGCAAATGCCCACGGTCTACGCTCGTTCGGTCTGACAAACGAAACGGACACGCGTGCGAATTTTCGTGAAACATTCGTTTGATCCACAATTGCGCACGATGATACGTAAGATGTGAAACCTGTGTCCGAACCACTCCACAATGTATTCGTGCAAGAAGAACATATTCTGCACTATACAACCTGTGACGTAATTGCGATAGATGCCTCGGCCAAGACACAAACTGAAACAGTCAGATAACAGTGTAATCTCCTGACAAACCCAAGAGCTACAGTAACACTCTCTCTTTCTCGCGTTAACAACGATCATTTCCACCGAACCGATCGAAACGTTACCCCTCGATTCTGTTCATCGATCCTGGATCAGCGGGAGCGTAAAAAAAGAAAGAAAGAAGAAGAAAAAAAAAAAGCGTCGAGACAAAGCGCCGACGTTGGAGCGAGCGCTTCACGGAAGAAGTGGAGCGACAAAGAGAAAGCTCTTAAATAAATAAAATCGATAAGGCGAGACATGGTATCCAAGGAGAGCAAGGTAGAACCTCCCGGAGAGGGACAGAGCTCATGAATAAGCAGTGCTCACGGGGGTGTGCGCCGCGTGATTTCGCGTGGGACTGTTGGCGGTAGACCAGCCGGCGAACGTTTATTTCGCAACCTTTGCCTCTTCCATCCCCGGATTCTGCCTCTTGCTCCGGCAGGGCGGCCAGCCATCCGCTCTCTCTTCGTCGCACCGCGCTCCCGATGCCAATAACGACGTTATCCCGCGCGACGCTCAAGCCGTTTCCGTAGAAACCCCGCGTTACCCAAGAGCCGCCCCACTTCGGCCACACGTGATCGCGATCCGGCCAATGGTGGCCGCGGATCCTCCCGGCTGGATGCTGATCGAGGGATGCAAAAGGCGGGGTTGCGAGTTCGCGTGGGGATGAAAGCTCGGCGATAGAGGCGGGGGTCGAAAAGCTTGGGCCGAGTCACGTGTGCCCAAGTGTCGCCAGAAGCCTGGTTCGTGCTTTCACGTCGTTGTTACCCGCACGACCGTGCCGCTTTTTCGGGTCCAGCCACCGTGTCACCGCGGCTGATAACGATAACGAGAGTCGGACGTGACCGAGAACCTTTTTGCCTATTTCGGCCACTGGGACCTAACTGAGATCGGCGCGACTCGAGCCGATATTCAACAGCAACGGACAGCTGCTCCCGGATCGTTTAACGAAGACTCGGGATCGCTTTCGATTCGCTTTCCGGGGTTGTTCTCGATCGTGGAGAATGCTCGGAACGTGACTGAGTTAGTTTGAATAGCTGGAAGAGACAGTTGAGTCTTTGTACTGAAGAGTGTTTGACGAACAGTCTGGGATTTCTGCTCTCGATCGATCGGTTGGTCGTGGATGATGCCTCGCAGTGGTTGGATATTGGCTGTTGGTCGGATTCGCGGGTGATAAACATGGACGGGACGCGTTTCTCGCCAAGAAGATTCTTCAACTGTTTCGGACTGTTTCTAAACAGACTCTTTGTCGTTCGATGTGGAAGACAGAGGATGATTCGCAAGGTTGAGATATAGTTAGATATAGTTGTTTCGATGAGTGAGCCTTTGGATACGGTGAAGTGGACAGTGTACAGTGACTGAGAGTTACCCTCGCTCGATCCCAGCAGATCGGACAGTTTCACAACTCCAAAACTTGGAATATCGAGAAATCATTTCAGAATCCACGAAACCAATTCGAGACTCAAAATCGTCTTCGATTTCATCGATTTACAACTGTTCTCGAATTCCAGGAATTCCAATGTTTCGATCATAAGCTTCAAAAGCCAAACACCTTCAAAATCTTTTTAAGTTCCCAGGATCCGAAAGTGAATTTTCCGACCTTCGATTTAGAAAACGAGGCCCCTTTCGAGCTACCGAAGTCCAAAGATCCAGGAACATCGAGTGAATCGTCCGATCATCAGGCCGGTGACGACGATGAGGACAGCTAGAAACTCGTTCAAGGATTCGGCCATGGTACCGTCATTGTGGACGTGGTGCGACAGTGCAGTTGAGTGATGCCGCGAGTGCCGTGAGAGAGGAGACTCCGAGAGGCCGCGTGTCCCCATAAATAAATTTTCTAGAAGACGAGGAGGATAACGGATCCCGATTTACGAAGATGAAGCGACGGCCGACCGGGTGCTCGTCGAAGCCACCCGTCGTCCGGCACAAAGACGCTCCTGATGACGGTCATTGTACCGCCAAGCCATAGACTGGTCGAGGGCGAGGCCGCCGTTAAAAAAGAGACTAGAGCGATCGGAAGAGCTGTGGAAACGTGCGAGGAGCATCGTCGTCGGTGGTCAATAGGACCGACCGTCTTTTGGACGCGTTTCGTTACATTATACGCGCGAGATCGAGAGAGGAACCAGCTGGATTCCCACAGCCGACGGCCGTCGGCTACCGAGGGGTCACGATGGACCTTAGCACCGCCTATCGCTACAACCAGAACATGATGGAATACTACACCTGTAAGCTGACAACCCGTGCAGTACTCTGGAATTTACACGATTATCCAACGATTGTTCTTTTATTACATTTTCTTTGAAGCACTCTCTCTCTCTCTCTCTCTCTCTCTCTCTCTCTCTGCAGTTCTTTGCTCTCGTTGGTTGTTTTTTTTCTTTTGACTGGGTTGGCATCTTTCGTGATCTTAGACGGGTGAACCGAAAGTAGATGATTTCGACTTCACTGCGTTTCAGTTCTTTCTAGATTGATAAATATGAGTACTTTGAGGGGCTCGAGGAAACTAAACTCGCGTCTCGGTTTGGAATTGTATCTTTTTGGTCGATAAACTTTTGTTGCGCTCTTGAGTAAATTTGTTGATAATGATAATAGGATATAAAGTTGGCATAAAAATCGATCTCACTTACTAGAAACTTGACACGTGGAAAGATATGAGATTTCCAACTTGAAGTCCTTCTGTCATTCAGAAAATTTCTCAAATACCAGAGAGATGTAAAAAATTTTTCATTCAGTTGCGATGATTATTAAATTTCATTAAGACGAGACTGGAATAAAAATTCGAGGTAATTACGAAATTCACAATTCGTACAAGAATCGGCCACATTCGCTAGAAACTACACACGAGGTTTTTCAAACGAAACGACGATCACGTTCAACAAAAGTCTGAAACCACAGTGAAATGAAAAAAATACTTCGCGCAACAAACAGCATCGTTTCGTGCGAATTAGGTTAAAAGGTCTCCTTAAAGATCGTTTCTTGCTACGTTTAATAACCGTAGAGTAGGAAAACACAGTCCGCGAAGCAACGAGAAGCGTTTTTTTTTTTCGCGCGGAGCAGCTCGAACACAATCGACTCTCGACGAAGGATCGTGAGAGCGAGCTTGCCGGCGTAAAAATCGATTTCTCTCCGATCGAGGTTTTCTGCCCGGATCAACCGGCCCGTGGAAACAATCGGAAATAGACAATCCGCTCGACGACAAATCTGCATCGAGCAAAACGAGGCTGCGAGAACGTAAACTTCCTTCGACTCGACAAAAAAGCGAAACCACACGGTCGTTGTTGCAGTTTCTGATCCGCGCAGGAACCATTCCTGAAATCGTTCGGCTCTCTCTCTCTCTCTGACCAAATTATTGCTTTCCGTGAATCGCCGATGAAACCGTCTGAATCAACGCCATGTTTCGCTCGAGACGAAAATTTCTTCGATTGTCGCGAAGGAACGAAAAAACTCGGCCACAGAATCGTCTGGCACTCTCGTTTTCTCTGACTTTCTTCTCGCCGCCGGATAAATACTCGCTTTTGTTATATATATATATATATATTGCGGAGAAATTCAAATCTATTCGGAACCGATTTTCTCCGGCGAATCGCGAAATCATGTTGCGCGTGCGGTAAACAGCGATGGAAAGCGGGAATCCAAACGAGTTTCGCGCGTGAAAAACGAAGAAACATGCAAAGGTGGTCGATGATTTCTCATCAGTGCCATCTGTTCTTTTAATTCGTCTTTCGTTTAATTCTCTAGTTATCTACCTCTCTGTGTCTCTTTCTGCAGATAATTCTCGTAGAATATTCGTTTCTATATTTACAGCATTTTCCCGACGATCGAAGTAAAACGTCATTTTGATCCTCAGCTCTTCATTAGTGCAGAATATATTTTTCTCCAGCTTTCTGCTTTCCAACGCGCGTCCAATTTTACCGAAAGATATCCTTCACTCGCATTTATCTGCAAAATGAGCCTGTTGACTCAGAAAAACTGAAGAGATCACAAACAAAACGTACGAACGCACGTTATCAGATAAATACCGACCAAAAAGATATTCGGTATTTTATGGAGAAGTGAAGCAATGTTTTTGTACATTTAAACTTAACCGGTGAACGGTTAAGTTTAAATGATAGCCACGATACACGAAAGGGGGGAGGAGGAGAAGTAAAAAGAGAGGAAAAATAGCAAGTCGAATCTCTTTAGATCGCGATTTCGTCCAATTGCTGGTTGGAAACGTATTAATTAGGTGACCACGGCCGTCGTTTTGGAAACGATGCGGCCGCAGCCGTCCGCCGGTTCCGTTCGAACTAATGGCATGATAATAATTATGAAACATTAACAAGAACGGTGCGGTCAACGCGCGTGCATCGCAGCTGAATCGTTCCGCGACCAGTCAGCCAATCCCTTTCGTTCAACGAGCAAAATTATCCGTGTAATTGCGCACTGAATTTGCCGGACGTTTCAAGATCGGAAAAATGATCACAGCTGGGCAAGTGAAACGAATCAACGATTTGTGTGTTTCAGTTGTTTTGTGTCGCGAAGATGTTCTTAATTCGTGCACGATTAAGGCAGTTTGAAATTTCGAATTTAGTTTCTGCTGTTTTGTTATGTTACAGCTGGATTAGAGTTTGAAAAGCTAATGTTTCATCTCAGTCTGGAGCATTTGTTACGTTCGTCAGAAGATAAACAGACGTGTAAATTGCAAATGTCAACTTGTGAACAGTGACACTTTACAAATGAATACGAGTAACTTTAATAAAAATAATTTTGTCTGTCGAGGGAAAAGAGAGCTTCATCCGAAATTGACAAGGTGGTCGAAACTTTTCGAACGATATTTCCAAAAATTTTATTTATAACACGAAACTAACATAGTCCTGTCGAATCGATATTCGCAGGGCAAGAATATGTATTACCGAAAAGAACGGAACGTAATAAAGTATCAGTATATCGAGTGTGTGGCATTAAGGCACACATAATACTACATAATGTAGAAAATATTCAAAACGAATTGCTCCACGGAAGTACTAAAGAACCGAAACAAATTTTCGTTCGCGTTCTGAATCCCCACAAACATCTACGTTCGACCTAAAAATAAATACGTCACGCGGTGAATCTTCAAAATTTTTCCCGCAAACAGAAAAAAAAAAAAAGATAAAAATCGGCTAATAAATCAATTTTTGTCCGCTTGTAATGCTTGCGCTATTAAATCAGACACACGACCGATCGGGGTTGGAATTTCTGAAAAATAAGAGCAACGCACCGCACTCCCCCGCGTATTTTTCAAGCGAACGAGTAATAAACGTCTAGCGTGTTTCCAACGCGCGGCCCGGCAATACGTAACGCCAAGACCGTAATGTAATACAGGAACAAAGCTGCTGGAGAAATATCGTGTGACCGAGAGTCGGGAATCTATAACGCGCGCTCGGTTCCTCGTTGATGCTCGCTCGCGTCGTATTCGCAATTTTCTTACTTTTCTCCATGAAAATATCTGTTTCTGACGAACTGACGTCGAATTCATTCTCGCGTGGTGCCGCTCAAACGCGATTAATTAATCATTGAGAGCGTCTGATTATCAGTAATTATTAATACTTGTCTGATTGTCGATAATAATCACTCTTGATTGTTACAGCAAGTGAAATTTAAATGTAAACTTGGGATTCGAATATTTACTGTAGAAAATTCTTATAGATGACAAGTTTAACGGTGAGTAGTGAAATTTATAAATACAATTCTCTGTGTTACTCAAATTTACGTTGCATCGGAGTGATGCATCGGATCACTATGATATGATGATTGAAGAGAAAATATATTTACAAATATTATATTTTTATCGACAATTGTTATATTTTTATCGACATTTTATTTGTACCGTCATTCTTGCCATCGAATAAAATCGCTATGGATAACTAGAAAGCCGACCAATTTCTCCCGACTACCAAGTCTATTCAAACTATTCGAACTATTCAAATATCTCGACTTGAATTATTCAACTGTCATTGGCAATGGAAAGTATCACTCGGATCATAGTTAAACACGCGGTCTATTAATGACATGAGAAACCCAAATTCTCGTTGGCCATTCGCTCTCGTTTGAAACGCCCAGAAGAAAGAACCAGAAAGCACAAACCTCAAAGTTAACAAGCGTCCAAGCAACGAAACGCACGACAGCGCACTATGGTGTCATAGTCGGAGATTCAGAGGGTAGAAACGTAACCGAGAGACAATAATAAGCGTTGGTGACGCGGTTGCTACGAGAGAGAGAGAGAGAGAGAGAGAGAGAGAGAAATAGAGCAACGACACGACAATTCGTAGCACTGGTAACTCTGCGATTCGGCCTCCGAGGGGGTGGTGGCTCTCTCGAATCCACGGCTCTCGAACCGAGGTCCCATCGTATAGTTGCGGTCAGCAGGCGTGACGGCGTGCGTGCACCGCGTAGGGTGGTCATGGTGCTTTTACACCCCGCGCCACCATGATTCCAAGCGCGACTATCCCCCTGACTACCGGCCACGCCGCGGGGATGCGACCATAAACGCGAGAGCGAATTGATTTGCGACCGGAAAGCGCGTATCGTTTCTAGTAATGATCGCCGATCCCTTCATTGTCTTGCCGCGTCGTGATCGTATTCGGCTACCGGTGGAGAGAGAAAGAGAGACAGAGAGAGAGAGAGAGAGAGAGAGAGAGGATGGAGGAAGAAAGATAAAAAAAAGGAGAATCGGTGGTTCACGCGTCGCAGCGCGCCTCGTTTCGGTAACAATGATGCTTCTCTCATCGGAATGGCCGAATCATCGCGGTAATTAGCTCCGATTGTTTGGCTACGAGCACGCGTGCCCGGTTTGCTAAGGGAAGAGCTTTCGTTGAATGTTTCGAAGGGATTTGAATTTTGTTTATTTCGTAATGGGGGGTTTTTACGGCGGTGTTTTAATTTCCAGGAAAGTGGAAATGGCGATGAGGTGGATCTTTTGATCTTGTACTTTTCACGGTACATTTAAAGCTTTTCAATGCGTTCGATACCTATACACGTAGCATTGAAAGTATTGTAGATACGATTGAAAGTGTTTAATTTAAATATTTTTTAATCGAAACTGTAGAAACTGAACGTGTATTGCAGGAAATATTTGGGGGATTTTGTTTGTTGAAAGTACACGTTATATTTGCGAGTTATTTACGCGTCATGTTAAAATAAGCGATAGCGCTCTGACGTTCTTGGCAAAACGCACGAATTTAAACGACAGTCAAAGTGTTAATAGCAGAGCTGGACACTCCGCATTTCAAACTGATTTATCGAGTATAAAGCAGTTGAAAGTTTGTCCCATGATTTCTTGAAAGCCTTTTTACTTTATCACGCAATCCAGCGATTAATTTCTTCACGCATGAAATTGAACTTGAGCAAAAGCGAAACAAAAGATAATTTCAGTAACTGAAAACAGTAATCTATTAAACACAGTGATCGTATGAACTCGGAGATTTTAAATGAAATTATCTTTATTCTTCTGACGTCTTATTTCATTGAAAACAATACTATAAAATGATTTTAGGAATTAGAAAAAATTTATTCGGTTTGTTTAGCAAAAATTAATGATAAATCGGCTTGATCGGATCAATTTTTTTGAATCACTTTGTGTAAATACACAGATGCGCATCCTCTGCGTCTGGTGAAAGTTGAACAACTGCGAGACAAACGTGCAATTAATTTTCCAGTAGAATAACGCTATCGTAGACAGACACGACAACGAGAAGATTCGTATCAATCTCTTTATACTCTACTGCGTTATTGGAGCACGTTAAGTCGAACGTCGGCCATTATCGCGAGCCTTCCTTCCTTTCTTTTTATCCCCTCAACGATTCACTCTGATCTGCATTAACTGCGTCGCCAGAAGAAATCGACTGACCGGGCAGAAAGAGGCGAGCAAGGGAATGACTCGCGTGACCCATCACAGACTATAACAGAGTCTAGTCTCTGTTAGTCAACTGGTGTTAGGGATTAGAAACAGCGACGATTGGATCATCGAATCATCAGTGCACTGGCACGTACACGAGGACATATGCCGCGGTCCAGGACCCTCCATTACGATATTAGATCGAAGTTAGCGCGTTAGAGGGCCGTAATACGCGAAAATAGAGTCGTGCTGCGAAGAGAGAAGTAACAGTAGCGCGTCGGATGGAAAATCGAATGATCGGGCACACGTTGCTTTCATTATTAGCAAGTGCACTGGTTCGAAGAGGAATCGGGGGGAAAAGAACGGATCGATGAATTACAAGATGTCAGTTCATATCGTATTTTGTTCGTCTGTATTTTGCTCCTTTCCTGAATGATTTGACGAAAGGATCGAATAGGTTATATGCAATGAAATTAATATATAAATTACTATACGATCATCGTAGACAGCATCATTAAACTCATTCATAAAACACGTATTGTTGATATATTCTTTATATTTTTTTAATCGATTTATCTATTTCTAAATTATTCGATCATTTTCCATAATTTTTGTTTGTTCAAAATTAGTAGAATGACGAGACATAGGAACCACACGAATTTGACACTAACACTACTAATGCGGCACACAGATTTTACTAAAATAGAAAATGTACATCACCGAAGTTTAGAATGATTCAACCCTTGTTTGAAGTTATTACGCTGATCCTGTTTATACTTTAAGTGATTTCTAGTTTTCAAACTTGAAACATTTGTACTTCAATTTTGTATCAACACGTTAGAGCGTTAAAAGAAACTTAAGAAAGGACTGTTGTAATTAAAAGAAGAGATACTTAAACACTTTAAAAAGAAACTTAAACGCTACTGAGAAGAACAATTACTAAAACTTATTGAAACTTATTCATACCTCCAAGCAAATTAAACCTACCCTAACAAGCTCAAACTTCGAACGCAAACAGTAGAAATATTTGGGAAAGCGAAACAAGAGCCCTGAATTGAAATTAAAATCTCAAAAAAAGAAATGAAAAGGAATAGAAATTCAAAAGTCCAGAGATTTGATGAAAAAATTCGAGGACAATATCTGCGACACTGTAGAAGTTAATCGCAAAGATCGGCAACGATGGTACCACGATCACGTAAGTTCGGCCCCTCGAGCTAATGCATTATCGATTTCCATTTTCCAGGCCACGGCGGAGTTAACCAGCTCGGCGGCGTCTTCGTGAACGGAAGGCCCCTACCGGATGTAGTGAGGCAGAGGATCGTCGAGCTAGCGCACAGCGGCGTCCGACCGTGCGACATTTCCAGACAACTCAGGGTATCTCACGGCTGTGTATCCAAGATACTGTCGAGGTGAGTACCGACACCGTTCCGGCGCCATCCAGACCCCCGTCGTATCCGTTACAACCGCAGCCACCGTCGTACTGTTCCGACGGCGACAGTACTTGCTTTTTGCTCTATCCTCGTTTGGCGCTTCGACGATTTCCTCGATCGATTCCTTCGTCCTTCTGTCCGTCTTGCTGCACGTCGGCTGTATGATCCTTGTGGGATCGATTCGTCGATGAATTACTGAGTGAACGCGTGTTTAAGGGGGGTGAGAGAACGCAAGTTTCAGTGGGTGGTTGGTGGAAGAGATTCTTTGAAGCTTTTCTGTTTGACAACAATAAATGTTCTGAGAGGTGTAGATGAAAAGTTGAAAAGTTTGCGTTAATTTATTAAAGTTTCATTAGTTAGAATCTTGTCTGATACCAAGTTTAATTTTAAATGTTCGTCGTGAAAAAAGATCGATGATTTTTTTTAAATTTTAAAGCCTGTGGAGATCTTTGAAATTCTTTATTATTACTGATAGACAATTTAATAAAAATTAAGGCAGAGGTTGTCAAGACACGAATGTAACACTCGCTGCACGAGTTTAACTATTCTACTTGCACGGAGATATGTATTTCTTATCTAAAACTTTTATATTAGATTCTCCGATTTTATTCCACTTCAATACAGATGTATGTGTTATTTTGAAGAATTTTTATTCTACCTACAGTTAGACGTATGCGTGTTACCTAAAGATTTTATATCAATATTCTACTTGCATCACCATGTACGTCATCTTAAGATATGATATTAGACTCTTCCGTTTCGTTCTACGTCCATAAAGAGAAACACACAATAGATATGTCATCTAAAAAATTTTATTTCACAATTCTACTACCAATCCTTCAAAAGAACTCTTCGCAGAAACAAATCAAAAAGCCCACGCTCCAGTACGCTTTTTCTGAAAGTTATCGCAAAATTTCCGTCGCTCGGCAAACGAAAATGAAAAGAGGAAGACACCCGTGCTACAGTTAAGCAATCTGCCCGAGACAAAAAAATCAGAGACACAACGGCGCGAATGATTTAACGCAAGATCAAGCTTGCCATGGCAGACGTAACGCTGTAATTTCCGCGCGCAATTCCAAAGTGGCTCGCTCGCCCCTATAAAAAGACGAAACGATCTAAAGACGTGAAAAATCGAACGCGAAAAGAGAGAAAGGGAGAAAGAGAAAGAAAGAGAGACGAGGAGTCGAGGAGAAGAAAAAAAAAACAAAACTAGACTATTCCTGGTTCGGGAGTGATTTAATTAAAGACGCTGTTAGAAGCACGAGGCGAACGAACTCGGGGACGAAAACTGCGACGCCGGAAGGAAGGAACCACCCCTCTTCCGGCCGCGATGTGGGGTGCCAGCGGGTGCGACGATATGCGGTTTCCATGTTTTTTCCACCCTCCACCCCGCATTACGTAACGGGTGGCCTCGTGCCGTTTTGATGGCCCGAATGTCATACGTCCCCGCCAGTAGAATATCATTGTCGCATATAGTTATAGGCTCTTTCACGTATAACTCCGATATATGTATGTATGTACGTGTGTATATGTATATATATATACATCTAATAGGCAAGTTGAATTATTTACTATTTTATTGCCTCTCGGGTTACCGCGTCCCTTTCGATTTTCCTATCTTCTTTTTTTCTCCGAATTTGAACCGTGCATTGTCGTCGACGCGCTCGGAAATGTGAAATCACTCGTTTCGATAAGTATCTCTTGGGACGAGGGGATTTTTGAAGTAGTGTCCGGCGAATTTTGAAAGCGTCTCGAGTGCGGAAATTTTTATTGAGGAAGCGATAAATAAAAGTTTCGAGGGGCGAAATTTATATTCGACAAAGTGAGGTTAAAGCTTCGCGGGGGGATTTCTGTGCTTCTGAAAATATTAAGACGCTCCGAAATCGAAAACTGTCGAAGGGTAAAAATTCCAAAATGTCCTGCAACATTTATATCGTCTGAAAGTTTTATAGATTTTTCGGTTTTATTCCACTTCTATATATATATTATTCGAAGAATTTATACCAGATTTAAAAATTCCAAAATTTCATATAATATTTATGCAGAATAATAATGTCACATAACAGGATAATAAATGCAGCATAATAAGTAGTATCTGCAGGAATTCCACAATTTTCTAAGAAACCAACCATTCATTGTTTCAAATATTTTACGTATCACAGATTTAGTGGTCATCAGCAAGTCTGGCGTCTGACCACTAGATACCCATTCTACTTAACGCTCTTCACTTACGACGCTTCCATTGACGACAAATAAATATGAAAAATATGAAAAATTTTCGTTTCAGCAGCGTCAGACGGGGGATCGTTATAGAAATTTTCGCGCGCGAGCGAGCTGAACGTAGAAAATTAGGGAAATTCATTTGGAGGAAATTGCCACTACGTCGACGATTAATCGTAAATCGGGGGACGATTTTAATCAAACGCGCTACGTCCGAACGATTTATTGCACGACGATATTAACGGCAATGTGTTATAAACAGAAATTAACAGCTATATTAACGTCGAGCATCGAGCACGATGCACTTATTTTTCAATGGATTTACAGCCGACGGGATCGATAAGTCGCGATGGCGAGCAACGTGTGAATCAAACGTTGGAAAGAAAACGCGCGCGGTTCAACGACCAAATGTTTCGCAATCGATTTCCTAATCGCTTATACGAAAAAAAAAATTCTCACCAAGTGAGAATAAATTAAACCAACTAGGATGAAGCAATCGCTGTTACTTTTTTCCTTGATACTTCTCGTCTTTTTCTGGATCCACGGTGGTCAATTAAAATTTAGAAACTACCGATGGAATTCATAGTTCACCGTGCCGTGTTTCATCAGAGATTGTTACAATTAGCGGTGAAGTTTCTAATTCGAGTGAAAAACGTCGCGAATAATTCTCCGAAGAAAGTGAACGAATAAAAGTTCTATTCTTGCAATTTAAACATGTAAATGTTGAAGAAAAGAAATTTATTATCAAAGAGAAAATGCGGTGTTTGTACATTTACATTTAGATGACGAGTATTTATAGAGATTCATACTTTTACGAATATAACTTGAAAAGTGATAAGTGGAACATTAAATAATATACTAAACATTAAATTTTAATATATATATATATAAATTTTTAATATATATTTGCAAATTTCAAATTTTTCTTTTTCACAAGTGCATAAAAATTTCCAGTCTATCTGCGTAAACTTTTCATCGCAGTAGATGCTAAATTATTTATTTTCAAATATTCTTCCTTCATTTCTAAACACTGTCGAATATCATTTCAAACGACACATGGACTTTTTGTTTTTACTATTCGTACAGTTGTGACTTTTATAGTCATTTTTTCCGGCGAAACTATGATGAAAACGGTCTCAGAGTTCGACGACGAGACGCTGTTAACGCCTAAGCTTTACGCAGTCACGCGCCACTGATACGTCGCGACATCGTATGCCCCGGATTTTCGCGGAATCGCGACAATTTCGACGCGTACTTACAAACGAAACGGAAACGCCGGTCCCTGGGTAGCTGAAGGTTTACGGAGACGGTGTTGAAAAGTACGTGTCAGCTCTCGTTTGACAGTGAAACATTGTCTATCATGGCGAATGCACAAAGTAACACTTTACGACGTTTTCGAGAAACGTTTCTTTAACGATCACTCCATTCACCGACGTTGATTTTTTTCAAAAAATTTTAATAGAAATTTGGCCCCAATGTTAGCGAAACATAATTTGTTTTCATTAATGTAGAATTCTTTAAAATATTCTAAATCACCATTTGACCATTAATATAATATAAAATACGAAAAGATGGTGCTTGAAAAATATAGAATTATCAAATACAAAATTCCAAAATTACAATTCATAAGAAATGGGCAAATTTTTCAAAATTTTCTAAACTACAATCCACAGAAATTTCAACTCACCCGAAGATGGCTGACATCGTCCGCCCCTTAACAGTTTGCCATTGCCATAGAACAGCACTCTATAAAAGAAAAATTACGCTTAGTCTATCGACGATTGAACTGAAAATCGAGAAATTAATGCGAGTTAGGGTGAACGATGGTAATTTGGTCGATTTCGAAAAATCGCGCAACGTAATGGGCATTTCATGGTAGGGACGTGCGGACCGGGAATGGGGTTTTACGCCAGATATAATCGTAATAATTTCGAAACGGGGCGGCATAGCGTGGATCGTTTAAAAGACCCCTCCGACGCTTTCGATTGTAACAGGTTCACCGTCATTTTTTGTTTAGGGTGAATATTGCCGAATGATGCATCGTGACATGATTTAACGTACGATACAAGCAGTTACCTCCACCCCTTCTATCAACGATTAGATTATGTTTTAAATTCGTTTACCTCTTGCTAAATTATACAGAATATTCTCAGTGATATACGTTGTTATTTATTTTAAAAAAAACTAGATATCAATAAATACAACAAACATTTAATTTCTAAATATATATTTATTTTTTTTATTTAACAAAAATAATAATATTTATATAGATTAAGATCATTTATTTTCGAGATCATTAAATTATTAAAATTAATTAATTAGTCCTGATACAAAAGGTACAAATTATATTTTACTTATAATTTAAAAAAAAAATTCATTCTCATTACTTTAATTATAAATAATTTTATTAATTTTAAATTATTACTATAATATAATTTTAATATTTATTATAAAATTTTATTTATTTATATTTATTAATTAATATAATAATCATAATAAACCTATCATTTAAATTCAAATGATCGTGAACATTGAGAATTATATTATTTGACAAGCACAAAGGTAGCAGTAAACAAATAATTAAAGAAATAAATATGTACAATACACGCTACTGGTTAACACTTATTATTAATATTCTAATGTCAATTAAATAATCGTTGTTAGAATGAGAAAATTCGTGGGTACATCAAGTGCATACATCTCAAAAATAAGACTCATATAAAAATTACCTCTTCTTCTAAGAGAACGTAAAAAGAAATTGATAATAGCAAATTCAAATTTCAAATTTTCTTCAAGACCGATTCTCAATTACAACCACTTTCTCCCCCCCCCCCCTCTCCCACCAAATCTATGCTATTAGAGAAGACCGATTTTTTTCACGTACCACTAATTTCTACCAGCAATTACGATCTTCGCGTTGATTCGAGCCAGCTCGAATCAACTTCTCACGCTTTAGAACAAGCCGCGTACCTCATACACGTCAACCGACACTACCCTTCCTCCACCTCGAATGTATCGTGTTCGGAAGAAACGTATCGAGAGTGGACAACGACACCAGATGTATTTCACCGGACAATATTTTTTTCCCTTTCCTTTTTTTCCCTTTACGAAACAAACGATGAACGAGAAAAGCGATGGAAAGAGAGACAGAGAGAAGGAGAGAGAGAGAGAGAGAGAGAGAGAGAGAGAGAGAACAGCACAAAATTGGCTGGCAGTTTGAACGAGCATGAGTCGACGCCGGCGGCGGACCCACATCCATCAAGGCGGCCCACAAGCGGACCATTATTGCGGGCTTTCTGCCGTAATTGAATTTAAGCACCAGCGAAGATATTATTTAACTAATTAGGCACAAAGGGCGCGTTCACGGCGGGCCAATCGCGATTGGCCATCGGTGCGCGCATATACACGCGGCCGGGAGGGCTCGATGGGAGGGAAAGAAGAGGGAGAAACAGCGAGAGAGAGAGAGAGAACACGAGAGAAAGGGGTTAAAGAGGGGGAGGGAGGATGGAGGAGAGAGATACAGGATGGAAGGCAAAAGCCGTTTGTTTTAAAACAGCCGGTCGTTGACGCGCCGGCTGGACGGCGATTCGTTATTCCGGCATTGGCCGCACGTCGCGGGAAAAACGACCCGTTCCTCTCTTTCGCCATTCTCGCTCCCTTTGATTTCCACTCGGTCGTGAAAAATAGGGATCGGCTGCATTTCCTTCCGATTGGTATCGCGAGCTTTCAAGACTCGCCGGCGACTGCAACGGGAATTTAAATCGTGGACGACGAAGGATACACCTTCACCACAATGTGTGTGATCATTTTTTGTATTGTCTGCGTTTTTAAGTTATGTAATTGAGAAGAGAAGGAATTTTATATCGGTCTAACGTCTTTATTTTCGGATTAATCACAGGAAATATAGAATGCATTCAATTTAATTTGAAAAGTTAAAGTCACACAGAGAGATCCAAGATCTATCTATTACGTTGTTTCTCAAATTTTCGTCTCACTCGCTGTTCTCAAAAATCCTGAACGAATTGCAACCTGACATCCCTACGATAGTTTCTAGAAACGCACTGGGAGTCGAATTTCCGATTGGTTCACAAAGATTTCTGAATGTGATATATAGTTTGAAGAGTTCGCGATATCGTAGACATATAGAATGTAACAAAATCGCGACATAGATCCATCGAGTTGGTTTCTTTTCTTGTTCACAGGTATTACGAAACCGGCAGCTTCAAGGCTGGCGTGATAGGTGGCTCGAAGCCGAAGGTGGCGACGCCGCCGGTTGTCGAGGCGATCGCTAATTACAAGAGGGACAATCCGACGATGTTCGCGTGGGAGATCAGGGATCG
Source organism: Frieseomelitta varia (assembly GCF_011392965.1). Classification (NCBI taxonomy): domain Eukaryota; kingdom Metazoa; phylum Arthropoda; class Insecta; order Hymenoptera; family Apidae; genus Frieseomelitta; species Frieseomelitta varia. The sequence goes on from NW_025109762.1 coordinate 472,900, forward strand.
ATTGCTCGCTGAAGGCATTTGCTCGCAGGACAACGTGCCATCCGTCTCTTCGATCAATCGGTGAGTTCAAAGTTCACGTCAAATTCGTCGAAAATCACATTTAGTTCCTCTAAAATTACATCATAAAGCTAGAGGATCTTTAAATAAAAATAAAAATGGAAATTTAAATGGGGACAAATTTCTCGTCGCTATTCATTCAAATGAATTTTTCCCTTTTTCTCAGAGTTGTCTATATTCGACTTTGATATATATGTAGAAACGTAATAATTTCCCGTTAGCTGTGTCAATATCTGCATCATCGAATCAGACTCAGTTCTTGGATAAGCAAACTCAATCGATTAAGTCAACGCAAGATTATCTGAAATTAGTAAGAATTCATTTCATACCAAAAAGAAATCTCCTTCGAACCTAACACCCTCTCGAGTCACACTCAAATTCGTTCTCCGTCGCCATTCGCCAAATTGATCGTCGAGACACACGAAATTTATCGCGGAAAACGATTGAAGAAAGCGGGGAGGAGGAGGGGGCGGGGGTGCGAACCGGAGCATATGCTTGGCGCGATTGGCAATGGCAGCGATTAGTTATCCTCGCAGGCGAGGAAGAATCATCCCCCCGAGTTTCGTGCATCGAGATAAGCGCGTACGGAAAACCGGTCCGCGTCACCACCACCACCAACCCCCTCCCCTCCCGATCCTATTGACCTTTCGCAGGTTCCTTCGGGAATGGGCCGATTAATTCAAGTGTTTTTACGTCGCCCAGTAGATCGAGCGACCAAGAGGGAAGGGGGTGGGACGGGGTGGCGTGGCTAGGAACACGAGTATCCACGGATAAAGGGATGATGCCCCATGGAACCGGGGAGTGAGATCTCCCATGAGACGGCATTACAGCGTATCAGCACCGCGCAAACTGAACGAGTGGATCCCCTTTTCGAGCAACAGAAAAGCTGGCAGAGGAAAAGAAAGAGAGAGAGAGAGAGAGAGAGAGAGCAATGAGGGAGAGAACCATTGATCGGCACACATATGTCCCGAGATTTAATCAGTCGCTACTTAAGACCTTATCTGCCGCTTTATCCGACGCTCCCCGTACGCAGCTAGTAGTTTTCATTCTCGTTTTCTTCGCCCTCCGCCTCTTTCGAACACGCCGCAGGGCTGATAATGTAATCGAGCATAACGCGGATCGAATCGTCCGGCACAAGTGAAATCCACTAACGCGATTTCCACTGGTGGCCGGTGTTAATGGACACGCACGCAAATTAGCTGGTTCTCGTTAGGTGTATTCGAGTATTTACAGCTTCACTTGGATTAATTGACGATTAATCGACCAAAAGTCGAGGATTAGATGGCCCATGTTTGACGAAAGTCAGAAATATTTAGAATCCCGAGCGGTGACAAAACGATGAAGTTGCATACTTGACAGACTTGGATCGAAGAATCCCGAAGACTTTTATTTTCAATCTATGGTCTTATTTTCGATCTATTAATCAAATGACGGAGGAGAAGTTTCATTTCTCTCTCATTTATCCGAATCGAGATGTCAGTTTCTAAATTACGACAATTTTCCGCCACCGAATTCGAAAGGAAGAATTTCAAAGGAAAGATCATCTGTAAAGGATTTTTGTCCGCGCGCGCGCGCGCGCGATTTCCATTCTTCCGTGTGAAGGACGTGGATGGTGTCACGATGGCCACGCCATCGTGAAACGCAGGCGTACGTAGAGATACAGGAATTGCTTTCTGGCCGAGGTTTTCCGATGTGTCTAGAATTGCAGCGGAGGGTGCGGCGAGCGGTGGCTTGTTGCTCGAGTGACTCCTCCGCCTTCTCTCTACTCTATCCCTCTGTCTCTCTCCAACCTGTATCCTGTCATCCTTCCTCTCTGTCGAACCTTCTCCTTTTCCTCCTTGCCCTTTTCCTTCCATCGAACCAAGGCCCAGATGGCGGGTATTGATCTGAATCCGGAGAGAGCAGATCGCCTGGAAAAACTTACCCCGCGGATACTTACCTACCCACCTTTCGCTATCTACATGCACCTATCCTAACCTAGCTTCACCCACTCACGTACACCGAGACCCGCAACCTTCCGGCTGGCGTCTACGTGTAGGTAAATGTATTTCCGCTCGCCCGAGCAATGGATAGAAACGCGGCGATGCACCGCTACGTGAAATGCACGAAACGGAAAACGCGCGCCACCGGATACCCTTAAGTGATTGTTCACGCCGATTGATCGCCGTGAAAATCGATTCACCGATCGATGTACGCTACGAAAATTTTAAAATCATTCCGATGGTAATATTCTTCCGCCAAGGCGGCGTATTTCAATCGGGGGATTAGAAAAACGATCTGATTGTTTGATGAAACGAAACATTTTAAAAATACCAGAGTCAACCTTACGATCAATCGATACTCTTCCAAACGATATTTCATTTCCCTCCGCATTCTCCTATAAATTTTCACGCAGCGTCAAATAAAAATTTCTGTGAAATATTTCGTCCCTTTGACCGTACACTTCAAACGTGTCAGAGGGAACTTTTAATTTAAAATTCCCTCTCAAGCGAATCTTCGAAATTTCTGCAGAACATGTCTGTCAGTTTGGCTATTTTGGACGCTTTCGTTGTCGAAGGAGAAACGACAGAGCCAAACGGATCGTTTACAAAATATCGAAACGGGGGAAAGACAAAACGAAACGGAGAAAACGATTCCGTGGCGAGGTCTCTCCGGTTGAAAGATGAAAACGGGACGCGGAACGCGAGGGTGAGGGCGGAGCAGGCAACGCCGGGATTTCTCCCATTATGAGCGTGTCTCGGTTTTTCTAGCCTTCGAGCTAGCTTTCGTACGGAGAAATAATGATACGGCTAATATAATGTATTGTCCTGCTTTTGCCGGGGCACTTCGGAATGAGACCGGGCCGCGGAACACGGGATACACGGAGAGAGAGAGAGAGAGAGACACAGAGAGAAAGGAACCGGGACGACGGGTTGGTGGCCACACGCGGTAAAAAAGCAACGGCCGAGGAGAGCGAAATAATGGAGTGGCTTTTGCGAAAAATAACAGATATATATCCTGCGACTATCAACCCAGGGATCGAGGGACGCGGCGGAAAAACAGGCGAAAAATGCGGCCAAGATTGGACGGTAACTGTTTCCAAGCCTTGTTTCTACTTTGCTGAATCGACCGAGCAATCTTTTCCTCTCCCTTTATTCGTTTACCTTGCCAGCCTTTAATTCTCGAATTTCTTTTTATCAACGATTTCCATAGTCATTGATTTCACTCGGAACGTTTTCAATGTTCCGCGTGTTTCTAGTTTAAATTTAAAAAGCTAAAAGAAAGTATAATTGCGAGTTTTGTTAACATTACAGGATATCTTATTATTCACTATTCATTACTAGTCTTTATTAACGATGGAATAAAATATGTAAAGAACAAGTGATCGAGGGATCACGAACGCAAACGAACGCAAAACTCTAAAAACGAAATCCAATTTCAGATTATTATAAGACTGTGAATTATGATTAGCACGTTACAACGAAACAATATTGATTTTCTGACAAGTGCTTGTGCGACATGACCTACAAAGTATTAATAGTTCTAATGTTAACATTGGAATTAAATTATTGGTCAAAATGACCAATTCAATTTCAATCTTGACAATTATTTAATACCAGAGCAAATACTTAGAAATCGAAGTATACGAATAAATGCGATTCAACAATGTACATTAACGCATGTAGTAAACTCCACGCTTCCAATACGAATATACGATGAAACCTCGAGTAATTTGTCATCAGTGAGCACAAGCTTCCTTTTTTTTTTTTTTTTAATAAACGAAGGGAAAAATGTCGCGGAGAATCGGAGGGAAGAGAAAGCAAGGAAAGAGAAATTGCTGCGATGGTATCGCGGCGAATTTTCGGAGGAAATATTGATAGGCTCGGCTTCGGGTGCGGAGTCACGCTCGAGTAGCCGGCTCTAAGCCCGAGGTCTATCTTACGTACATACACATAGAGAAAACCGAAGCGAACGTGTAGAGGCCCGTCTCTCTTTCTCTCTCTCTCTCTCTCTCTCTCTCTGTCTCTCTGCGTTTCCCTCGGAGAGAACGCCTTCCTCCTTTCGGCCGCGGAGGAAGTCTCAGGGGCAGATCGATAAGGAGCGAGGTTCGCCCGAGGGCTTTACGCCGGCTTCACAGCCTCCTTCTTCTCGTTTCCTCCTCGACGCAACCCCCGAGACGTCACGGCCTCGCGTGTGCCTCGCGCGTTCGCCCTTTCTTGCGGCTTTTCACCGAGTCGATACCACCAAGGCCTAAGGGAGGATCACTCCCTCGACTTCCTGTTGTTTCGTCCGTGGATATCTCTTTTATCTGGCCTGCGTCTTAACCTGTTAACCGATGGCGAATTCATACGTCGCTCGTATTCTTACGCTTACGTGACATTTCAACTGCAATACCATGGTTTCATCTGGTTGTCGCTTATAACACTTTTTAGAACGAATTTGTCGAATTACACGACAAATTTCTTGCAATGAGTTTTAAAATTCAATTTCCACTTGATTTTTGGAATTATAAATAATTCTCATCCCCGTCAATCACGCAGTCTAACATACAGTTGAGATCAAAATACCAAAATTCGAAATTAACTTGCTGAATTGATCATATTAAGATTATCATTAAATTTTAACTCGGCGTTCAACTTCAACTTAAATGATCCAACAAACTGTTCAAACAATTCTGCGAAACATTTCAACGAAAGAAGAAAATCTAGAATCGGACTCGGTAGTTCGGTGATCGAAGCTAACAGGTTGAAGAATGAATTTTCAAACGAAATCGGAATCCGTCTGTCGTCATGGTCTATTCATCATCCCACCCCCGGCAACTTTAATTCGACGTAATGACCAGCAACGAACGCAGGGCAACAACAGTTGGTAGAAAATCTGTCGCTGGGAATCTCTCGATGGAATTGTATCAATCTGTCATCGCGAACGTGCAGCAACCGTCCGTTCTCCTTTTTCTGCTATCGTGTCGGGTCAATCTCCCGTGGAGGAGGCAGCCACAGGGCCTCGGTGCCTCGCTCTCCATTACTTCCATATCATTTCGCACCCCCGTAAGGTACCGGAGGTTGGCAAGTTTGGCGCAGGAGCAGCGAACGCCGGCGACCAGCCATATGGCCGGCTGTTCTCCGCGACGCCAGAGACAAGGGTGGCCAATGGGGATGGCGCTGCTACTTTCATGCCACTTTCGACTTTCCGCTCCGCGTCACTGATATCTCCCTGTTCATCTTCCGCTTATTAAATTACATCGCCATAAATAACGCCTGCCCACCGACTGCTGCTTATTTACCATTCCATCGAATCCGCGGGAGGAATCGTCCTCCCTCCTCGTAGTTGAGCGAATGAGAAACTGAAATTCTGATCGTCTCATGGAGTTTGATAGAGAAGCAGAAATATTAAAATTTTGCCAGTCCTTCTTTTCGAAAGAAGAATCAGAACCTTCAAAGAATTCGCGATTCATCCTTCGAAGGATTTTGTTCTTTCAGTAGGTACAATTCCTGTTCTTTCAGGCGGTAGAATTATGATTCACAGTAGATTTTGAGAGTTCGAAAGATTAAAGGTACAATTACAATTATTTGACTCTAAAGCAAGGAATAAGTACATCGCTCTTATATAATGTCATATGATAGAACACACGTCCGCATTTCTTTTCAATTCTGTAGCAGTTACATACATCCTTCTTTCTTCTATTTTATTATTAAATTGCCACCAAAGAGGAAAGAAAAAGGAAACAAACATTCGCCAAAACGAAGATCCTTCGACAAACTCTGCTACCTTCGACAACCAAACCGAAAACAGAATTAACAGGACGAAAATGTAAAACGAGCGAAAAGTTGCAATCCCGTGTTGTACGTCGCGGTTAAACGCGGCACACGCGGTCGGAAGGAAACAATATGGTGCACCGTGGCGCGGGTGAAGTTTCGTTGAAGCAGCCATATTTGCAGAACGAGCGGCAGAGCGCGGATAGACCCCTCCTACGTAAAGCGGCAGCACCCTCGGGGTTGGCCGGAGGATCCGGGGATGATGCTCCAACGTTGAGAGCTGCGGCGGTGGCGGCGGCGCGTATCCATAACCGTCCTTTGTCTGAATAACACAATTATTACCGCGTTTCATCATAGCCTTCCCCCACCCTTCCTGCTATCCTCTCCTGCCTCGGTCGAAATTAGCCTCAAATGAAGTTACAATTACGGTGTCCTCCGTGTCCCCGGCGTCGAACCCAGGGAAACGATGCTAGCACAGACGTGGAGAGAAACGGAGAGAGAAAGAGAGAGAGAGAGAGGAATTCAGGGGTTGAACGTCGACGACGACAACCGCAACAAGGAAGACAACGACGAAGAGGACCAGGCGACCGGCCGAGATACGCAATTCAGGTTGCCGTGGAAACGTCAGAGGACAGACGGAACCGCAATGAAACCGGATGGCCGCCTACTCTGCCAGCCCATAATGCTTCGTCCCCTTTTGTTCTTGGCCGAGAGCTGGAATACTAAAGTTATTTGGCCACTGCACCGTCAAAATCCTCCTGCCGGCGTGATCATTGCCGGCAATCGTCCACGCGGATCGCACGTGGATCGCATCGTGTTCGCGAATTACGTGATTTTGCGCGAACGATTCAATAAAAATTGTCTTGTAGATTTTTTTCTGCAGAGATCTTGTGACAAAGTATTACGAAATAAATTGAATTTCATATTAAACAAGTTTTACTTTCGTCAGACATCTTCTTTCGTTTAACCGTTCAGAAATGGACCGCTGGTACATATATACGTTGAGCTGCTACTGATGAACATTATTCCAAAACTAGTCTTCGAACAACTTACGATGATTGATGTTACAACAATAATAACGATTAACTAACTATCACAATAGGACTAGATTCAGATTGAAGAACCAAAGATCAAATCATCAATTTTTGAAAACTTGAAAACTTTACTAAAAATTTTTTTTTTTGGACACACGTCCATTCGAAATTGTCTTTCGGTGTGTGAATGAAAATAAAAATAGGATGGAAAATGAAATGAATGATGTCGAAGAAAATGTCACAACGCGATAATTAAAGAATCCAAGCTGAAAGGTGACTAGAACATTCGGCTGAATTTCACTGTAATTCAACGACATTGTCGCGAGTAACGCAAAGACTATTGCAACGGGGAGAGGATAGAATCTGCTTGTTGACCGCCGATGACTCGCGAATACAGCCGTTTAATAACCCGATGACGCGGCTGATGATTGACAGCTAATGAACCGTCGAATATTCGAAGATTAATCGGCTATCTCCAATGAAGTAATCAGAAGAGAAGTTTAATCGAATATTATTGCATGGCGTAATATGCTTAGTAATCGAGCGTGGCACAAAATGGCGATTCACTCTATTGCAACTTGCGTGTTCAGACTCAGATTTTGCTGTTTTGCTGGTTTCTAATCGGAAGAAATAGCTAATCGGGAAAAAAAGGAAGCGACTCTGAAATTTCACAATGTAGAAAAGCACTGAAAAAAGATTCTGAATGATATATTGATCCTCGATGAGTTAACAGAGGTTTTAAAACCTCTTACATACGTTACTCTTAGTCATTAATTAAAAGTAGCAAACGTGCATCGAAAATCTAAAAAAATATATCTACTATAAACCGAATGGAACGTAAAAAGAAAACGTGAAAAGTATCGTTCCCTCGATAGCAGAATCGCATCGTTTCGTAACAACAGCTACGATCTAACCACCGCAAAATTTCCATCAGAAAGCGCGAATGTAAAGTGGAGCCTAATAACTAGAAAAAAAAAATGCAGGCTAAAGTGTTCCCACTTGATCGTTATTGACGAAGAGACTTAACCGACAACGAGTCATCGGGGAGGGGGTGAGTTCTCAGAGTCTCGCGAAGATTCACCGTGGCGTAACACGAACCTTAAAATTTGCATGGAAACGCAAATGGCCCGAGGACCAAACACCGGAAGAATTTGAAGGATCGACAACTCCTGCAGGATTCGACGGCCATGTTAAATAAATAAATCTCCTGCCCTCGAAACGCATAATCGCTTGTATATCCTTGATAAAGCTGTGTATCCTCTTGACTCGATGCGCCTCGAGGGGTGAAAGAGATGTCCGCTCCGAGGCGATATATTATAAATCGTGCGTTACATTGTGCTTAGAGGATCCTCTCTCGTGACTGTTGACTCGTCGGTATCATTGTTGGAAGAGCCCGGCTTTTGTTGCTCGTACGCCAGCCATCGCAAACAAACACGCAAACACGCTTTCGGCCAGCTCTGTGCGTTACGCGTTAACACGTACACAGGGTCACGTAGAATATGTATATATATATATATATAGAGAGAGAGAGAGACGAGAGTTTCACTGAGATGGTTGTAGGGTGTCACAGTTAATATAGTTGTGTGTACGGAGCCAGGCAGCTGCTGTTTGACAATGCGAACTACGTCCCCGGATATAATAATATACTCGTCCCTGGTACCGGGCCAGGGGAACACTTCATCAAAATGACTACGAAGCGGCACTGGGGTACCGTGCCACGGTGCTCCGCTTTAATCTAACCTTTACCTGACTTCCATACCGTGGAGACACCGATTCTACTCTCGACACACCCTTGCCAGAGCCCGGGAGATCTTCGAGCCATTCATGCGATTCTGAAGAATCGACTGTGGGATAGATGCTACTGACGAGAGTATTATTTCGAACTTTATACTGAATCGTTTCTAGAAGTCTAGGATATTCGTTGGTTATTTCATCGGTCGTGGGGAAGAAATTTTTGTCTCTTTTAAAAAAGAGTGGAACGCGGCATAAACTTTTCTGTAAGCTTGGAAAAAATTCGAACATCGATCCCCCTCGAAGAAGCAATTCTTTTTTTTTTTCTTTTGGGGGAATGCTCATCGGTGCACGTTCGTCTAATTATAGCACAAATTTACAACGAAATTACTCGACTATTCGTCAGAGGGAATAGAAGTCGAGTGAGTATTGAAGAATGGAAGAAAGAAAAATTCCAACGACAGGGTAAACTTGGTCGATTAGCACGGACGATGGATCGTGATCGCGGCAAGAAAGTCGGGAAGAAAAATAATTAAGCCCGCCGTGCTGGCGAAAGATAACACTGACGGGAGAAACGGTAAACCCCGCTTCCTCCTCCGTAGCTTTTGTTCAAGAATCACACCGTACTACACCGAGAAGCGGCAAGTACAGCACGCTCCCGGGGTATATTACAGCCTCTCGAGAGGTGGTGGAATATCAGGATACACCTTTTCCAGCCATTGTGCGCCTCTTGAAGGGCGTACAATGGCCGTGGAGCGAGTCCCGTATTGTGTCTACAGCTCGACGAAATAGTTCCCCGCGATTCCCTCTCTTTCTCTCAACCCTCTTTCGCCCTTTTCCATCTCCGTCCTTGCTCCTGGCATACCGTTTCGGCATCCTCTCTTTTCTTGACTTCCTCGGGTTAAAGAGAAAGGTGGAGGGGTAGGGGGGAAGTTCCGATGCCGCATGCTCGAAGCATCTGCCCCCGAAAGAGACTTGTAAATCCTCGAAAGCCACCCGAAATCCCCCGCAATCCCTCGTCAAGGTCTATATATAATAGCGTGTAATAACTTTTTAACTCCGCATTAATGGTTTCCCTGCGAATTATTCGTTTCAACTGAAGCGGAGTTGCATACTCGGGCAAGTGGTTCGACACAGAGGGCGTTGTGTCTTTATCAACGATGAAACTACAGGCGCGATACTTGGAATGATAATACTTAATACTTTTCGTTTTGGAGTTAATCAAACAAGGTTGAAAATTCATGCAGCTCGTTGTAAAGTGATTTTAAGTCAAGTTGAGTCTCCACTTGTTCTTGAAACAGATTTATAATTAATTTCTCAGCAGTACTCGGTCTTTGGACTACGTCCAAAACGCAACCAACTACTTTCTTCCTTCTTTTGCTAATTAATAATTCTTCCGAACCAGTATCAATGCAAAAAAAAAAAAGATCTTCTTGATAAAAATCGAACCTGCCACTTAATCGGTAAAAATTAATCCCGGTTCGTCGGGGGAAATTTAGGTCCGCGCAGAGCCGACGAGCATCGTCGTTGTCGGAGTGAAACTGTCAGAGGGTGGCGGAAGAGAGTGGCGGCTTTACCGGTGAAATGCGATAAAGTTGCCGTAGAGGTAATTTGAGTGTAAAGTTTTATTCGCAATAATTTAGCCGCGCGTGGAAACGGGGGCTGGTGGAGTACACCAGAAGCCAGAGAGAGAGAGAAAGAGAGAGAGAGAGAGAGAGAGAGAGAGGGGGTGGGAAAGGGAAGGTAGTAGGAAGGTTGCAGAGGTGCTCGCTTCCCTCCTCATCCTCCTCCTCCTCCTCCTCCTCCCCCCCTCTCCACCCGGGGAAGCGTGTAGGAGCTTGGGTCATATATTCGATGGGATACTTGGCATAAAGTCGCACATAAAAGTAATGCCAACATTAAAGTTTGTGGTTCCAGAGCCGTGGCACGGCTGAACCTCCATCCTTTGCCACCCGTAGGACCGAACTATTTTGCTCTCTTACTCTTGAAACGTCTCTGCGATTTCACGTTGGTCCCGAGAAGGTGGGAGATGTAGGGATACGTCTCGAACGTATCGACCTACCACTACTACCAGCCGTTATGCTTCATACGTCATGGCTCGCGTTCGTTTGTTACAGACTTCGACTCTTCCTAACATCCGCCGGATCGTTTGTTTCACGCGATTCGAACGTCAGAGACTAAACGATGTATCACGTCGTTGATATTACAGTTACGAATTAATTTGTTGCAAAGTACTCTGGAATTATTAGACAGGGGAATAGATAGAGTGCAATCGACAGAGAGAAGGGGATGATTCTAAATGACGAAGAAAAAACCGTAGGATAAACTTTTTTCACGGAGGAAAAATTACTCGAAGCATTCGTTTGCTTGAAAGTAATAATTTCTGGGAACGTGGGATCAAATTTCTTTTATCGGGAAATATCACTCCCGAGAAAAGAAATTTTATCCCACATTTCCTGAAATAACTACTTTAGAAATTGCTACTTATATAATATATATATATATATATATATATATAAATACGTAATTACATATATATGTATATGTATATAATACATATTATGTATATTAATAACAATCAGTCTACATCACAATGTTAATACTAGAATGAACCATTTATTCGTTCAAACAACGATTCAAACTTTAGAAATTACTACTTATATAATATATTATATATGTATATATATATATATATATAATACATAAAATACATAATATATAAAGTACATAATTACATATATATGTATATTAATAATAATCAGTCTACATCACGATGTTAATACCAGACTGAATCATTTATTCGTTCAAACAACGATTTAAACGGAATTCGAACGATGGGCATAGGATTGAAACGAAATCTAAGAAAAGTTGAGTTGGCGGAGGCGATTGGTGGCACTTCGGGGTAGATAGTCGAGCAGTTTAGTTCAGGAGTGGCCGTTGGGGAACGATCTGACGGCGCCAGGGGAGGCATAGCTTCTTCCCACGTGGTACCCTCGACACGGTCTACCCTCATAATTCTACTCGGCCTTCCTCCAGGCGCCACCTCTGGTTTCTCCAAGGCGTCGTAGCCGCGAAGGCAACGAGGAACATCGTTGCGGATGCCAGAGAGGGAGTGAAAATCCCTCCTGGTTCGCTACCGCGCGAAGAACTGGCGAGCTTCTGTGCAGCCCATCCCCCTCGTGAACGGAAACCGCCATGTGATTTTCCAGCAACGACAGTTTCACCCTCTTTTCTTATTATGGGGTTGCGAAGCCACCTTGAGGAAGAGGTTACTCAAAATTTTATCGAGGGAATATCTGATTGGACTAATCGAGCAAGAGTTTCTCTCTCGTTCTTACGTATATATTATTATGCTGTATGAAACATTTTGAAATCTTATTAATACTGATGACGAGACACGACTATTATGATCATATTGTGTAAAATTTCTAGTGAATCTGAAAATGCAAAGGTGCGAAGGTATATTTTACGAGGCTATAAAAAGTAATCGTTATATGGAATTTCAATAGGAAGATTTCGGCGTCACCATCTTAACCCCTTGCGCTGGCTCGCGGACCATAACGAGTGACCGAGCCGTATACGACATCACTGGATAGAAATTATTGAGAAGTAACAAATTTATTACTACATTATTTATGGACTTTTGGTTTGAGAGTGGAGGTGGCAGGTCACGTTTGTGGCGTGAGAAACGAAATAGAATTAGCGACAGAAAACCCGATCCGAATAGGAAGATTTCTTATAAAGGTCTTTGAATACCATCCCATCCATGAAGGTCGATATAAAATAACAACAACATTTGTTTTATAATTAAACACTGATATAGAAATAACCAAATGCTACCAGGAGAAAAGTGAACCAAAGAATAAAGACAGAAAGGGAAAGATGTCTTCATTCTCATCCGCCCGATTTTCCCATCGAGCTTTAATCGTTCTCCCTGTTTCTCCATCAAATCGATATTCTGTGTCTCTAGTATCCTTCCGAAAATTTCTCGTCGAAAAAATCGTATTTAAACGAAGAGGGGACGATCGAATGAGCGTACGCGCTCGGAATAAATTTCGAATAAACGTCGAATAAATTTCACCGAGTTATATAAATCATACGAGCCGTATGCGTCTGCGGAGGAACGTTAACGACCGTTGATACTTATAAATGCATCGATAACGAACAAAGTTAGCGGCGAACGCGATGCTAATTAGAAGATGGGGAAAACGGCTCGTGCACGCGGCTGCGAATTTCGAAGGAAAAAGCTCCCGTTTGTTCGGACGCCGGCGAACACAGCGTGTGGGCAACGGTTCGCACCATCTGTACGTCGATAAAATCTGCACCTGTTGTCAGAACGCTCCGGCGTCGTTGCGCTTATTAGATCGCCGATCGCGTTCATTATACCGACCGCCAGTCCTTACGTTGCGTTTCACCGCGTTTCACGCAACGCACCAGCTACGATTTCCATCCGTTTCGTTTCTGGCTAAATCAAAAGTCCGAGGCGAAATGATTTTGGTAATTGAAAAACGTTCTGTCGCCACGCGACCGTTGTTCTTTTTATAGTGGAATGTTTGATGGAGAAAATGAAAGAGGATGAGAAAAGGGAATGGTAGAGATAGATGAAGATACTAGATACTTATGTATTAACTAGTGATCCTTGAATATGAAATAAATCGTTACTATTATTATTATATAACGAGATATCATAAAACGAGAAAAAGAAAGATCGAATATACTTTATGACAGCTTCAATTATGATTCAATTTTTCGAATCATTTCATAAATAAACTAGATTAGAGCATTTTACGTGCTCTTAGTTTCCAATATTGATAAATCCACGAAATCGAAAAAAACGAATCCACGTTTTTAAAGATATTAGCTTGTAGCATTTCTACGAGAGGTACGATGATTTTTAGTAAAGAAGTTATTGTTACCGAAAGTTCGAAGAGTTTCTGTCATTACCTAGTATAGGATTATCGAGTTGTAAGATCACAGCAGAAAGTTCTAGTACAAATTTGTGAAGATATCAGACGGTCGAACGATTTAGGATCGTTGTTACTCGGCGTCACCCCAGAGTCTAACCCTGATAAGGATCGTTGCTAATTGTTGCGAATTGGCGAAGGTGGCGAACGAACCAGGGAGATCGGGCAACAGGTGTCATCTGATTGATCGCCGTAGCTCGCACCCCCACGATTACCTAGCCCACAAACACATCCACGCCAGAAACGAACGACTTAATGTCGATCCATTACGCGCTCGCCCATTATCGCGCGAAACCGCTGACCTATTATGCGCGAGAACCTTACCGCTAATATTATTCCATCGACAATTAATTGACATACCCACGTCTACACCACGGTGCTAAAAGTTAGAAATTCTTCTCCAAATTCAATCATCGTCGAAACAACGTTCCAAACCTAACTAACAGTGAGTCAATGTTCCTCAAAAGACTAAAGCAAAAATATGAACTTGCATAGAAATTCACAGTCTGTTAATTGGTTACGTCGTAAATATGCCAAGGAAAATGGCAAACAAATCTTTAACCTTCTCTATTTGACGATCACGATCAACAGCGATTGTTCTTTTCCAAATAACTAACATCTAAATGATACTATGAAATGTAAAAAATATAATGAAAAATATAATGAAATTAATGTGTTAATATAATAAAAAAATATAATATTTTATAACAACGCTCGCCATCAAGCTGTTTGAGAAAGCCAGTGAAACCAATCTTTAGAAAATCCCTCTTTCACGACCATGATGTCAGTGTAACTAGCGGTACCCGGTCACTTCCGTTCGCCACGAGCCCGAGAGGGCGTAGTCGATCAAACGGTGATCGCCTGTGGCCGCTTCGCAGCGGCTTCTTCCGCGAATCGGGCTGCGTAGGTACGCGACAGCGAGCGGCACGCGGCGAGATTAACAACGTTACGCCGTTGAATATTCGCCAGGATAATTGATACGACTTGACGTCGTAGTGCTGGCTGACCATTGAAACCGCGCGCGATAATATATCACGGATAACAAGCGGTCGGTGCACGACCGGATAGTGGCACGGAAGGGCCAGCAGGAGGAGCCACGGGACTTCGTTACAGCTCTGGCTGGATGTCTACCGAGTGCTTTGATACGATTATGATACGCGACCGTTCCGCAGAGTCACTCTGGCTATTCTGGAATCGAAGGTGGAGGAGGCACTCCGACATGCCTGTCCGCAACAATAGTAAACGTTGCTGTGCATTGATTCACGAACACCGACAGTAGAACAGCGGAGCGAGAGATCGTGGCGCGTAGGTAGGGAGAATGATCGTGCGCGAAGTGACCCGCGTAATCGTAATCAATCATCCACGACTGTGCACTGGAAGACCGGTATCTCGTAATTTCTAGTTATCTGGGGGGGGAGGGGGGAGGGAATGTGAGATGCACTGTTGCTTGGACGCGTGGTAGATTTATCATATTCGTTTTTTTTTTCTTGTTTCTTTTTCTCTTTTTTTTTTCAAGGCAATTTGATTGTACGCGTAGCTTGATTCTTCTTCGTTTTTGGATTGAAACGTTTGATACGCGTTTCTTGAAAAATGGAGATTATTAACGAAGCGCGCACGTTGCGAGTACTGTTAGCAACTGAGAAGAGAATCAATCGCGATTGGCTCTGGTTCATTGAGTCATGTAAAAATACATGGTTCACAGACATGTACAAATAAAATTGACCGAGAAGTCTCAATTATTATTGAAAATTGCATAGATAACATTGGGACAAACGAGTATGTATTAGTCTTGCAATTTCATAATATAAAAGCAGATTCCTATGAATGCAAAATATTTTTCGAAATCGTCACACGGCGTTACAAGAAGACCATTTTATACAATTTAGTCACATATTTAATTGACTAAACTCACTAAATGACTACGAGTATACCTGTATCTGACAAATTAACTTCTCCGACTGCCTAGGAATCCAAAGAATCCACTGCGAAAGTGAAAAAAACCAATTCCAGTTCCCATCGATCCAACTTCCCTCTCATCGCGAAAGATTCCACTCGTATCCGATCCGACCCGAGATTAAAACCAATCAAGTCACACCTAATACCTAACACCGTTTCAATTACTCGCTGCGTGGTTAAAACCGCAGAGAGCAAGCCTGACTGGCGGCTGGTTTAATGACTAACAATAAGTTAGACTCTGTGCGCACTATATGTAGCTGGACTCGTACATTGTCCGCAGGATCGTGAGGAACAAAGCGGCGGAGAAGGCGAAGCACGCGCATCAGCAACAGCAGGCGCAGCAGCAGCAAGGTCAGCAGCAAGGTCAGCCAGGATCAGGTGGTTCCGTGTCCGTGATAGCCCATGCACCTGCCACGGCAGCGGGTCACCCGGCGGCGACCACTCCCAACGCTTACAGCATCAGCGGTATCCTGGGAATCCCGACGCACCATCAGGATCCCAACGGCAACAGCATCAAGAGAAAACGCACCGACGACGGTGAGTCATTGAATTCTTTGATGTCGATGATCCTTCGACCTATGATTATTCTCGCTGTAACCGCTTGCAACAAGTTCCAGGCAAATCCGAGACCAATCGCGTTTACATTGTTTGCGAGCATTGACAAACTGTTAGAAAATGAATTAATTAGGTGACTCTGACGAATTATTGGGAAATCAATCGATGGAGTCTCTATGTTGTCGAGATTCAAGAAAATTGACACTCGATCCTGTACTGGCAATGATGATATTTGAGTGCTTGAGACAAAGGTTGAATGAATTTGTCAGATTTTAGAAGTTGAAATTGAACCTAGAACCTGGGTCAGATGACCAGACGACGAACTTTCGGAAACAGGTTTAACAATCGGGATTACAATTTGTCGATCGAAAATATGATAATTATCTATGTACAGAACCGACATTTTATTCGAGAAAAGAATAATGGTAGTGACGGTGCACGAGGAGAAAAAGAGTGGACGAGCTTATGTAAACGTCGGATCGGATCGCAGAAGGCGTCGCGGCTACATTTCACTCGCGACTGTTGGCCAGCGGGTTATATAAGGCCGAGCAAGAAAGGAGATATCGGCAAGATCGACGTCACAGCCGAGTAAATCGGCACGAGTTTCGCCGCAGTCCCTTTGGTGTATACCAAACAATGGGGAAGTCGGTGTGCTTCGCGAAAACGATGATACCGCGGTGACGTTATGTCGCTCGTCCCATTCAATTTGTAAGCTTCCATTGTCTACCAACTCGTCGCGAAACTTGAATTTTCGTCACCTTATTTGGTCGAGTGCAAAAGGATTCGTGGCGTAAAGGGCCGTCATTTTGCACGAATTAAGAGCGGAAAAGGAAAGGAAAATGTAACGAGAACGTTTGAACTTGCGATTCGATAAATTCAAATTGTTCTTTGATACGAATGATAAAGTACTTGCGAGAGACATTCGCGCTAGTTTCAATTCAACTCGACAAGCTAGTCGTAGATTAATCAAATTACCAATTTAAGAAAGTAAAATGAAAAAAAAGTAAAATTATTGAAAAATAATAGAACCTATGCGATTCATTGAATAACAGATCATTTCACTTTCCCATCAAACCAATAACAAGCTGTCTGCCAACATGACAAATGTAAAATCTGAACTCGTCTATCTTCCAATGTTAACGAACGCAAAGTCTAAACCTTCGATGTCAGATCTAATCTCGATGACCAATTATAAATCTATCCAAACATATCCCGACTTTAATCAAGCCTAATCCAATCGACGATCAAATGATTTCGAGCGTCACCGCGACCTGACCAAGATTAGCTACACACACACACATACATACACAGACACAAATAAATACACACATTGGGAATATCAGTCAAACGTCGAGCAGCACGTGCTGCGATTCATTCTGCTGTCATTGCGTGAATAACGCGTCCCGAAATATTCTCAACACGTGCCGGCTCGACACGTGGCCGACGCGACGTTGCTTCGACCCGAGGAGAAACTCAGCCAAATTTTGAACGCGTAACACGAATCCCCGATGCGATTCGTTGCTTATCTCTCGAAGAGGTGCGAACAGAAGTCTCCTCCGGGCCGAGACGAATCGTCAACCCTTCGAATTGACCCCCTTTTTGTTTCCTGCGATCCGTCACTAATCACCAGACTACGAACTTTCTCAGTCGAAATGATCTTTTCTAAGTTTGAAACTATGGTTGGTCAAATTATTTATAAATTATAGTACTTTCGTACAAATAATTTAAATATTTTTATAGATAGAAACCAATCTGACTTGCATACGTCGATTTGAACTCCAAATCATGTAATATCTTAAAAGTCGAACATACTTAATTATTAAACTTCTACGTTTAAAGTTCATCTTAATTGAACATCGAGGTCGCAATCATTTTTTCCTACAAGAATTTTCTATAAAGAAATATAACGCCGTTATCCCTAAGGTTATTCCATTTAATTTTAAATTAAAGATCAAATTATTTTCTTTAATTAAAGTTTTCTAAAATTAAATTTACGTATGAAATTTCACTCGGAGCATAGATTCATCGAGAGGTAAATTAAATTGAAAAATCTACCAACGAAACGTCCAACTCAATTTCCCAAAGACCGAATCTACCAAAAAATAAAAAAAAAAAAATAATAAAAAGAAAAAACGAACTCCACGAGAGAGAAGCGTCAATGTACTGGATGAAAAGTTACACGGACTGGCGTGGCGCACATAGCTGCACGTACACGCACGTATGTACATACATATCGATTCGTACATCGCGGAGCTGGATGGCGCGACGATGCCGATGGTACGCGAGTAATTCGATATAATCGGATTATGAGAGCGGCGATATGCGGTCGCAAAAGTGGTCGCGTCCGCGGCCAGAGCACTCAGTGTTTTGCGGCTCGGCCGAGGGTACGCGTATTAGATTATAAACTTCACAGACCACAGCCGCTTCTATCCCTCGGCAACGACACATTAGTCTCCCTGTCCTCCGGGGAGATCATCGCCGCTATTCTCGCGAGCCTGCGCCTCTTAACCGGTTGGAATTTCAACGAGCGTTGCTGCGATCTGCGGTGAAACACTTTGTACACTCGCGAATACATTTTCTGTCGCGAGCCAACAAAAAAACCGGGACCGTCGATGAAACGAGAAGGTCGGCCGCGATATGTAAAGTAAATTGCCGTTCACGTTTCCGAGTAAAGGATCGGTAGACCACAAATTTGTATTCCTTTTTGCACCGGGTAAATCGACGATAGGCTCGACACTTTGCGTTTATTTGTACAGGACGGGCCTTGGGACGGTGATACGGGCAGTGTGAAAGCAATCCTATCCACTCTGAGGAATTCCACGATTTCAATTTGACCATTTAAGCTATGTTTCGATGCTGTGGACTGTAGAGGTTTCTTTCGACGGATACTTGTCAGATACGAGCTGAGAGACTGAGAGGGACGAGCGTAATAAACGTGAAATCGTTGCGTCAGTTTTGTCGCGTTCCCATATAATATCTTCTACGTACATTTTCAAATTACAGTTGTAGTATTATAATCGTAATAGTCGTCTTTTAAACTTCCTCCATGGTAAGAGCTCCGATACTTTCGTATGGCACTTTCGTAGACACGCGGGAAATAAATAGAAAAATATTATTCGACAGAAACTGCTATTGACAATCATTTGAGTCTCCTGCGACTGGCACTTCTTTTTCTAGTAAAAACATAATAACGGAAAAAAGAGCGTAATAACGAAGAATCCATTCTGAGTTCTTAATCATGTTGAACAGTAATACATAGTCGAGGCATGCAACGACGAGAATTATGGGAGATTATATCGGAAGAAAGTGGTGTAAAATCTTGGCTGGCGAGGGTATTAGGTTCTCCCGTGGCTGGTGCCATAAATTCGTCGATAGGTACGCGCGCCGGACGGTTATGCTGTCTAATGCAAATTCTTGTAACTTCTGCAAAATTACGGTCACTGGTCCTCGACAGATTTGACAGTGGTTGAGTTATGGCGGAAGGAAGGTCAGCGTTTCTCCCCCCGAAAAGAGCAGTAAATCGAATAATTCGATTGATGCTCCGTTGGAGGGCAAAAGCGTACGCGCGCGAGCGAGCGAGCGAGCGAACGAGCAAGCGAGAGACCCGGCGGGGGGAGGCCGCGTTATTCGAAAGCAATTGAGTCAATGTTAAGCAATACAATACACGGGTAATAATGGACTCTGGGGTGAATCTGGTCCCGGTGTGCTGGTCCCCTACGCCTCGCCGTCCACGAATATAGGGTGGGACAACGCACGGCCTTTTGGATTTCTGCATGGGGCAAGAGCGCGCAGATGTAACGCGACAACAAACAGCCCCGATAGATTGCAACGCTTCCCTCGAGAGGTTGTTTCGTAAATTCGTAATAAGCCCACGGGATTCTTCGATTCGAGCACGCGTCTTAGCTACTTTATCGAACGCATAAATAACGCTGTCGATGCATGATCCACGATCCTATTCCGGGATTTCGACGTTTGACTCGACGTTACAGTTACAGAGGTCCAGCGTTCGTTAAAAGATCCAATTTGCAATTACTTGAACGTTTGAACACTTGTGAGAACTTTTTACAAATATACTATAAATGTATTTCGAAATTTCGTAAACGCTGTAGTGAAATATTGAGCGTCGCGATTATATTGAAACAACTATATATAAATTGCGAGGTGTCACACTAATAATAATAACATCCAAAGTGTAGCTCGTCGCGCCATACTAATTGCAAGCACCGACCAAAAACGTTTCGATCGATAGATCGGTCCTTTTTGCCATTTCGCTCTTACGTTCCTTCCAACCGAGATGTATTTTAAACGAATTCCCGAACACACGTTCGCCCTCTAAACTCTAATGAAATCCGGGGGACAGTAACGTTACACGAAAGCCAGGCTCCACAGCCGGGAGCATAGAACATAGAGTTAGGTAGAAATAGAGAGAACGGGATAGCAGACGATTAACTCGGCCCAATCGAATCGTAAAATTCAAGCAAGTTCATGGAAGCCCACGGTACCGGTGCGCCGCGTTTGAAACAGGGGTTTTATAGCGGTCCAGAAACAAACCCTGCCGGTCGAATGGTCGGGACCGTCGGCCGGCCGGACAATCACAACTTGACAGGGAGGTTTAACGAGCCCTATGCTACGTACTCCACCCATCTACCCTCGGATGGTCATTTAATTATTCGAGATACCCGAACGTTGGACCATCTACCCCCACCGAACGTATACCTCGTCCGTTTTCCCTTTCCCGAGTTCTGCACAGGCTGGAAATCGTTGGTTAGTTTCATCCTCCTTCCATGTCCGCCACCCTCCTCCACCCCTCGCGGTCCAACAACTAAAAGGGTATAACGGTATACGTCCGGCCACCCCACTTTGCCCAATCCACCCACCGATGTACCGGCACTCGTCCCACGTGCTTGTTTCTATATTAAACCGGCGGGATAGCCGGGAGATAATAAAGACATATAATGGAATCGAAATTGTTTCTCTATCTATCAATGCCATACACCGTCCCTCTATACGCGCCACCGTCCGACAGATTCAATTTAGTTTCGCGTGGCCACGTTTAATTTGTGTCTTGATTCGTGGGTAATACACGGGACCACGTATGCTAGCCGACGGTGAGATAGCCCAACGGGGATCGGCGGATTGATAGACGCGGAGAGGTAGCTAAGCGGTCAGAGTATTCCGGCCGTGATTCGTTCTGCTGGCCCGATTATCGCGTCCCAACGCGAACGCCAGAGTTCTAGCTTCTATGATTTTCGTTACACGTATGTGGATACGTAGGCATCCGTGTGACGTGGATGGTTGAACACAGAGAGCACCGCAATGCAGATGGTTTTTGGGTTTTGATTGCAGACGACAACCGAGACCTGAACGATCATCCCGAGGATGACTTGAAGAGGCAAAGAAGCAACTACAACGGTGACCAATTGTATTCGAACGTACGTATTTTCTCTTTTCTTTCTTTCTTTCTTTCTTTCTTTCTTTCTTTCTTTCTTTCTCTGTGTTTCTGCGTCCATTGAAAGCGGCGAACTATCTCAAAGCATCGGGCGAATGAAAGAAAAAAATCAGGAAGAGCAGCTTAACACCTAAGTCAATCCTTGGCGTTTCTTGCGAACAAGTAGCCCGTTCTCGCTGACACTCGAACTTTGCCTGCAGCATCCGGCGCTTCTGTTGCAGCTGTGGTCGAGTAAATGGAGCATCAAGGACGAACACAAGCTCCTGAGCGAGCTTGGAGGCGGCGGTGGCGGCGGTGCGAGCGGCGGCGGCGGCACGAACGGCACTGGAACCGGCGGAGGTGGCGGCGGCGGGGGCGGTAGCGGAGGCAGCAGCGGAGGAGGCGGAGGTGGCGGTGGCGGAGGTTACTACGAACACGGAGGATTCCCCGGGAACGCGATTGCCACCTCCGCCGAGCTGTACGACTCCCTGGGCACCATCAGCACGATGACGCAAGCGCAAACGCCCCATCTCTACACCCCGCCCATAGGGGGCACCATAGGTGAGCGACTAGTTCTTTCTCTGTTCAACCCTCCTGCACACCCTCCTTTCTTCTCTCACTGCCCCTCTCTCCTCCACTTTCGCACAAAATCCCGGACAGTGTGTGCACCGCAATCTCTTGTATATAATACCCCCGTGTGTACCAAGCCCCTTTCCTAGTCGACCTAGCACAAACCACCATCGTCGTCCCTTCCTTCGTCGTTTGCTAGCCTCTCTCATTCTCTCCTCTCCATCTTCCACGATGTTCCTTCTCTCCATTTGCCCACCTCTTTCCATACCTTCCTCCCTTTACTTCTCTTTACGTCCCTTTACGTCCCTCTCTTCCCTTTACGCTTATTATTGCGGCTTACGTCTTGCTTTGCATACCCATATCAGCTAAATACATAGCTTTAATAATGCATGAGCTGTGCTGAGCAGCGGCTACGGTGCTAGAAGAGGTGGCGGAACGCTCCATTCGGTGGTCTCTCTTTCTCTCTCTCTATCTATCTACCTATCTATCTATCTATCTATCTATCTATCCGTCTGTATCTTTCTCTTTCTCTCTGTGTGTATCTCTTACAATTAGGGTGTACCTCTAGGTCTCTCCTATCACTCACTATCCACCGAGTCTCATCTCTTTCGGCTATTTTCGAACTACTTTCGCTTGCGACACCTGCAACCACACCGCGTAGACTGGTGACAGAGAATCCCATTCGTACGTTCTTTTTTCTTTCTTTTTCTTTTTTTCTCTCCTTCCGAATGTGTCTAAACTAATCGCTACTGAACCATCCAGTTCAGATACTCGATCGTCGACACTCTGTAATCATTCGTTCGTCTAGTCTCTATCTCCGCTCTCTATGCTCCTCTTGTCTCTCGTTTCTCTCTTTCTTGCGCCGTTTAACGGCGGTCGATCAACGGCGGAGCGTACTCCTTCGAAACGCTATTGAAAAGCAACCATCGACGATGTTCTCTCTCCATCTGTTTCTCTCTCTCTCTCTCTCTCTCTTTTTTCTCTTTCTGTTTTTGTACGCATCAATACTATACGAGTTATATATACATATATGTATGCACGTGTATACGTATACGGTAAAGACGAAACTTTCTCCGGGTGGCACGTGTTGCGAGCAACTCGGTCACGCCGGGCCGCGGAACTCTTTCGGTCGGTGCTTTTCGGCATGGACGAAGTGAGCCGTGTAACGGCCGCTTCATCTCATGAAATTCAATCGGGGATCTTCGCCGCATAGATCGAAGAATTTTTGAAGGACGACACGGTCGGGCCAAGTCGATTGCACGGCTTGCTGCTTCTCGCCGTTAATATGTACGAGCCGGACGTATCGGTACGGTACCGGATCTCCAAGCTCGCGGAAACTAGCACTCACCCCTCGGCTCGACTCCTCGAAAGTCGTCTGTTTAGAGGGCGTAACAACGCTCGGTCATAATCGGTTTCGCGTTCTCGTCTCGATTTTCATTTCGATGAAAAACGTGAGGCTCGTCCGTTGTACGCAACACACCGACCGACCGACCGTCCGAATTAGAAAAATAGAACGAAACCGAGAGTACGTATTGGAGGGTGCTTTCACGATAGTGACGCGTGTCGTTTGTCGTTCCGCCTTGATCGCCAGCCAACGATACGAAAATCGCAAATAACGGAAAAATGGGGATCCCTTAATAGCAGGTGGTACTTTGACGCCGCTCGCGCCACTGACGATGCAAGAACTAAAATTGAGCCAAACATTGGACGGGGCTAACATGTCTCCTTACCACACCACCGGTGAGTTCGCCACCTCTTTAGTTTTCTTACGGTTCTAGCCCGGTTCTAACCTGCAGTTCGAGTGAATACTCTCTCCTAAGCTAATACCACATTGGTCATTCTTTTTTTTTCGATTTTTTTTTTTTTTTTTCTTTGTTGGAATGTACATGGAATCGTGATCATTAATTTCAACTAAAAAGATATATCCGTCCTCGATTGTCCTCTCCTTTCGTTCAAACGAAATTGCTACCAAACTAATGAATAACCAAAGAGCATTTCTCACGTGCCCTCTGTACGCAGAACGTTTCCTTACGTGGAAAACGTTGCCGAGAAAGTCGAGAAGATGCATAATGTACAGAACGTAATTGCACCCGTTTTCCCTTGTCAAGAGATCGCATGTAGACAATTACGGCCCCGGTGCGAGCCAACTGCTCTCTATAAGAAAGTGTTCGTGCTGTGTGCACGTTGGTACAGTTGTTGCCGGGATAATTTCCATGTAACTGACGATTCACCGTCGTGTCCCGTCATTCCCCAACTCCCCCGGTGCCCCCTCTTTAGACCTATTACTTACTACAGAGACAATTTAATTAAGCTTTAGACGTAAGGCGCTGATCGTTAGCTAGTGCTTGACTCGAATGTCGTGTTGTGTTGTGCATGGCCATAGCAGAGAGCAGTACCGTCGCAGTATCGTATGTAGGGGTGGGGGCCGGCGGGGGAGAGCAGAGTCCACCGATTTCCTTGCAGAACGATACAAACGCCACCCCCGCGGCCCCCAACACCCCCGGAGGGGATCCCGGACTGACGGTCTTGCAGCCGCCAGTTTCTCAGCCCCAGGTAGCATCTGCGATACCGCCGTACTCCACGATGCTTCCCAGTTTCGGACACTACGCCACCGGTGAGTACTGAACACAAACAACCCTCTCACGTCCTCTTCTCGTTTTCGATTACGACGATAAAAACGAATTGAGAAAAAAGCGAAAACGGTTGAACGGAAGGTAAGTTGGGGTCCGTCCTTAAAGGACTCTGACTTATCGACCTCGTGGATGAACGGCCCATCATTGCCAACGTGCGTTAACTCGCTCTTTATTATCCAAATCGTTTATCTTGCGATTAGAATTGCGAATAAAAAATTTTTGTGTTCTTTCTGGTCGACAGGGATTTAAATTACCGTCTAACGGGATTGCAATCGATATTTGTTTAGGTGGTGGTGACTATGCATACAGTGCAGCATACTCTCAATACTCGAGCGCACCGTACAGTGGATATGGTTATGGAGCAGCGACAAGCGGGTTGCTCAGTAAGTAAACAGTGAGTATGAGTACCGATTAGATTAGGGTCAACGAAATGTCTAGTACTAACTCATTGATAGGCTATGTCGGAACACAGCATCGACGAAAACGCGACTTGAATAACCACGCAAATACTTTACTCGCGTACATTGTGGAAGAAAAACGGTCGGACATAATCGGATCTAACTTTCTAAAACTAAAGAAACCCGGCGCTGTTTTATTACGTTCCAAGATATCGCGGATAAGATCGGACTGCAAAAAGCTCGCGGAATCGTGGTACAGGGGGCCGGTTTCGAAGTAGCCACGACTCAATGCTCGCCTTTCATAACGGACGATTGCTGGCACTTCATAGATCGCGATATTATTACTGCGAGTGAAATGCTCGGCCTACCTGACTATGCATATTCCCGTACATAACAATGAACGGGATAATAAACAATTTTTTTTATCCAACATGCGATACGTTCTCGGCTCGTTCCTTGCACGTGACGTAACGTGTGTATTCGTACTCGACACCGTAGAATCGAAGTTTCGCAGCACGACTTTTCCTCTTTCTATAATGTTATTTCGCAATTTCGTCGCGCTGGTAACTAACGAACAATGGTCATCCCGTCGAAAAACGGAAATAAGGCTCGTGTCTTATACGAACTAACAACATGCAGTCATATTTTAGGTTCCTGTTCTTTGTCCAAAATAAATAAAATCACTCGAAGTCTTAAAAAAATATTATCTCAACTATACTCTTACCAGAGTAAGACTATGATTACAGTGGATGTTTGATGAACTAACACAATGATCTGATATCTATATCTGAGCAATATATACGTTCTCCAAAATGCGCATCCATTATGATCATAGCGCCAAGTTCATTTACGATATTCGCAATTGTGAAAGTGGCATCGAGGAAGTTAATTTTTGTCAAAGAATAACACTCAAGCTGTCGTAACGTGAAAAAGTGAAAAGCTCCCCGGTGATAAGGTACCTCGATGATATTGAAAAATAAATAGCATCTTACTTTGCAGACTCGACGTACTACTACTGTAACGGGGACACGCTGGCGTCTTCCCACAGCAATTCGCAGCAGGGCGGCGGATGTAATAACACAGGGCCAGAGAATAGCACGGACGTGGCTAGTCGTTCGCCTTTAGCGGCAACCAGGGCGAGCAGCGGCGCGAGTGCCGCTTCGCCGACCGGAAGCGCGTGTACCAAGCCGGATCACACTTCCACGCCGACGGATCTTTATTTGGCCTGATTAAACGACGGCACAGAAGACAAAACTCGGACAGAGTGTCTTGCTGGAGCCGGAGCAGTGATCGATCAGTCCGGACGCCATATCACGAGGAACCACGCTGAAATTAAGCAATGATCTCTTTTTACTAAAAAAAGGTTCAGGAACGAGCAACCACGAACTGTTATCGTCGAGCAACAATCGGCAACACCTGAGATAACCACATGGCGAATTTCCATTAAGAACAAGAAAAGATATGGAAGAAAGGGCGGACTGTGACCAGATACACGTTCGTGTCAATGCAACGCAACATTAATCACGATGGAATCGCATATCGCGCTTTGGAGGACCTCGTCTCAATTCATACGAGCATCACACGAGAGAGATAGAGACTTTTCGAAATTTTCTTGTAACGCGCGTTAGACGACGATCGAAACATCGAGAACCATCGTGCGATATATAAGTTATATTTCCAAACATCGAACGCTGTTTGCAATTCATCGGATCGTTGATGGTAATTGTGATTAAAGATCATTTGTTAACGAAACCTTCGTCACGAGGGTTCGAAACCGTGTGTAGCATTGCAATGTCGATGTTGACGATCTCACTCGCGATCTCGGACGGACAGTGCAACGACGCCACGAGTGTCTGGTCCAGCAAACACTATAAGGACAATGCTGTCTAGTTACGCGGTCGGGATTGCAGATTGGCCCGCGAGCGTTACCGACAGTGTCGGTACTCGTGTAGAGTGCGCATAATTGTAGGTAGTTTAATTTAATGATCCTCAGTTAGTATAATTTCTACAGAATTCCCGCGATTCGGTCGTCCCTCCAAATGTGCCCGTGCATTCCCGACGAACGCATCGCGTCGTTGGTATCCATTGTTGACGATCGTTGCGTATCCCATCTCGCGAATGTAGATGGACACATTTGTTACCGACGGCGTTAGAACGTGTACATATATATAAAGTAAAGAAAAAGAATGATATATATGTATATATATACTTATATGTATATATATATATACATATATGTACGTGTATACATATATATATATATATATATATATATATATATATAAATATACATATTACCCGTGTAAAACAGAGTCAACTGCCTAACACGGCACGTTCTTTCTTCTAATAAGCACGACGACTTCCCCCCCATCCCTTACAAACCCCCACAAACGATATAAGTAACACAGTAGATATAACGAATAAGTTTATTGAAATTTTTAAATCAGGAATCGACGTAACGATCATTACTGTTAAGGATATTATATATATTTTTTGTAGAAACCAAAGACCACAGACGGATTGCCGAAAATGAGAATTGCATGCGAATCGCGTAGCTACGGCAGAGGCAGAGTTTTAATGGCAGTTCGAAAGCGATTTAGAGATTGCAAAACGAGTGCGCGAATTTGCGAGCGACGTGCAGGATCGGCGTGAATGTACAAAGCAAGGGGGAATGCAGCTCGTGAAATCGAGAAAGCGTGAAAAGCGAAACAAAATCGTGAAACGCGTGCTCCGTGTCATCGCGGTTGAAAATCAGTGAGAATGGCCAAGAGTACAATGCAAGAAAGTCGTTACCTTTCGATCAAGGCTGTCGTCCATCGTCGAGCATGGATCATGTCACGAGTATCTTTCCGCGGTCGCAAATATCTTGTCACGAACTTTTTCTTCCAAAACGGAACCACGAACACTTCCGTAACGGCCGGTTGATCGCGATTATTCCCGCGTTCCGTCCAACGGCTTCGCCACTCTCGCGCACCACTACGGAAATCAACAACGTACTTCCGGCATCGCGTCAAGCGGAACATTTCAAAAAGAAAAAGAAACACAACAAGCATCGCGGAACTGTAATTAACGTCTGGCCATCGCGATTTTAATGAGAAGTTATGTGCCTCGCAATTTCTTTATGATTAACGGGCAAAAATGTTAATTCGTAACCTTAATAAGGAAATTTACGCGCGCGTGTCCAGCGCCTCGCAATCTGCGCACACGATTTGTGCGCACGCAACGCTCCGGGCATGCGCGGCAAGTTTCGAGGCGGTCACGTGACGCGCGGTACAATTCAAACGCTGTATTTATACTCTACATTCCCCTCATCTGAATTCCGCAATTAAAAGAGCAACTTTTATTCACCTTCACGAGGATAATTAGATGTTTGTCGCTTCTATTTAATGAAAATTACAAGCAGTGCAATCAATATGTCAAAATATTTTAATTAATCATTTACGTAAGAAAAATAAGCTATCCGACTACATGTGATTATTAAAGTATCGCGTCACGCTTGAGAAATCCACCGTGAAATAGGTTTCCCAACGCGATTTCATTCGCATCACAGTTATCTCATAATTAACGAGTTAGAATTTCTCGAGCGTATCTTGTATGAACGATAAGAGTTGTCGATAACTTCGTGAATGTCTTGTTATATTTATTGTCTTCTATCGATATTCTTTTTTTTTAAATTGAATTTTATTAGAATATATTTATTAACGTTTTGCAAATGATTCGTACGGTCTTTCACCTTTTCCATCGTTACTTCCATATTCGCGTGGTATCGTTATACATGCACAATTCGTACAATTCCAATGAAACGATCGAAACAACAATATCGATCCTAAGCGTGCTCGCAACCGATTTATCGATCTGAGCGTCAGATGAACAACTTATTCGAATTATCTCGTTTATTCTATTCTGCCGATCGTTCGAAAAAGAAAATGAAGAAAAGGAAAGGAAAGGAGAAAGAAAGGGAACGTCACCGTGATTTTAAAACCGATATTTCGTCCTTCCCTGCTAGTTGTGTTCTTTAGATATTCAACCCGCTAACGCGATTACGTTTCTGCCGACATTCGTCGCAAAAGATAAACGATCTGTAAAAGCGATCTCTCATTGCGGAATAATTGCTATTTATAAATTGTCGTATTGTAGTGTTGCGTGTCGTAAAAGGAAGAAACAGGAACATGGAAATCGACGAGTCGAGAAAAAAACGAAAAGTAGAGAGAAATGGAGCGAGATGAAAAGAAAGAGAGAGAGAGAGAGAGAGAGAGGGAGAAATTGCAGTGCCGTTACTGTTTTGAGGCTGCAACAAATTCGAATATTGGCACTATCGTTTCACAAATCGTGATATATTATCCGCTGTCGAAGGAAAACGAGCTTTCTTTCGTTCATCCTCGTTTCACATCTACCGTTCTACAAAATACTTCCACGGTACACAGCAGATACAATCGGAGGGTCGATGATCGGCCAAGTGAATTCGATCTGACGTTCATTGCGATTTTTTTTATCACCTGTCGGGATTCTAACCAACGCGTACTTCACATTGTTAATCTATTATTATTATTATTATTATCGTAACGATGAGATGATTATGAATTCTTCTTTTTTATCATTATTATTATTATTATTATATTTTTTATTCTATCTGCTATTATCGCTATCTTTTTCCCCCATTATTCACATGATTATTATTAATATTATTATTTTTATTACTATTATTATACTATTATCATCATTATTATTATACGATTATTTAATGCCTTCTATTATTTATTAATTAGTATGGACGACCTATGTGTAATAAGTTTTGCCAAAGAAATCCGTCGAAAGAAAGAGAGAGAGAGAGAGAGAGAGAGAGAGAAAAAGAGAGAAATATAGAGAGCTATATCACGGTAATGTTTCGAGAGACTAGCTTCCATCAAATGGATGAGTTTTAGGAAACGAAAAAAAGTAAGAAAGAAAGAATTATCAAAAAATGCAAAAAGAGAAAAGCACGCGATATATTAACGTCGAATCGTAAATAGAAAAGCAGAAAAAAAGAGAAAAGAAGGGAAAAGGAAATTGATGCGTCACGAGAAGAATCACTTTTTTTTCCGCGCAGTATTCAAACGAAATGAAGTACACCCATAGTAGAGCGAAATACTTGTGAAATCGAGACTTCAGCTTGGATGTTGCGCCCCGAACTTTTCATCCGAGTAACAAACAGTTCTATCGTCTATTCTTCATTATTTTATTCTTCTTTTTTTTCCTTTCATTTCGCTGTCATTTCGTCCCGTGTGATATTCTTGTTCCGTGCGCCGCTCTTGCCGAGTCTCGCTGTTGATACTTGCAAACAAAACTCTGTACATCCTTTTTAAATAAATATGAGGTTTATATGAAATTCGTCTGGTGTTGTCTTTTAGCGACTAAAGGAACTTTCACTCAATTACAATGCATATCAAATAATTTAAGTGCAGTGAAAGATCATTTTTGTAAATAAACTGCAGATTTTTATGCAATTTTGGGAAATTTAAGATTTTAAAAATTTGTAGAATGCGTGTAAAATATAAAAATATATAAAATACCAAGAAATTCTCGTTTTTTTATATCGATTTTTTTAATTTATTTAATAAAAACATAATTTTTATCACTAAAAATATAAGATTGCGTAAATATCCGTAATGATTTTATATGTAATGACCAGAAGCATAATTGTTCTATAAATTTTAATGTATAACGAATGATAATTGAAAAAATTAATGAAAGAATTTTAGCATATTAAAAAATAGTTTATATGTGAACCATTCAATTTTGAGCGTAGATGATACAAGAGCTGCCACCTATCATATATTCTTTCATTTTTGTATGCACTGCCACAGACTATATGAATAAACCAAGCATCTTACGGAGTTTCGTGGCCCGTGACCTGAAATACCGACATAGTAAAAAATCACTGGTTTTTTAGCGCATTCTACGTTTTAACAACAGTGAATTGAGGAATTATATCAAGTAAAACGATTGAGGTTGGTCAATGAATGCGCCAGAAACACAAACGAGGTATTCATATACCTTATCTGTGATCTCGTCTGTGGTGACAAACGGTAATACAAATATCTTTCTTACCTCTTGCAGAGAACGAGAAAATAACAGCGAAAATTTAAACTGGCATAGTGAAATTTTTATTCAACTTTATAACTAGCAAACAGATACATTATACAACATACAACCATATAAAAAATTAATTATCTCAAGTATTCCATATCTTGCAACCATACGTTTCACAATTCCTGCAAAAAACATTGTACTCGACGCTTAGACAAACTTAGATACCTATTATCAATTAAATTTATTTCCTACGGTACAGGTAACGCGGTTGAATTAACAATAAGTATTAAATCGCCACGAAGCCCCCATGGTTTTTTCACTTTTTGTAAATGTAACTCTCGGCGCCGCCTCGACCAAAACCTGCAATGCGCAAGAATAAATGTTTCAAGAAAAGAGCCCATCTAAATTACTAAAGAGTTAAAAAAAGAACTAAAAAAAAAACTTCAATTTAATTGAAATTTTTGAAACGTGCTAAAAGTGTTACAATGAGGAGGTATTGTCTCAGGCTGAAATTATCATCTATTGAATTCGAAATTATTGAAATGCAAATTGTACTACAAAAGAGCAAATTATACTACAAAAAGAAGTCTAGAGAGCTATAAGTAGGTCTACAGCTGTGTAGAGTGCTCTCTATTAAGTTCAGATATAACAAAGGTAACATAGGTACAGAATAATAAAGATTGGATAATGACATGATCGTGGAGAGAAGTAGTATATCTCTGTTTTATTCACATTACATGCATCTCATAATGTAAAGTATTAAACAAACTAAAATTCATTAAAATACTGCAGCAGCAGATGTGAATAAAACGTACAAAATCCAAAAATATCAAGTGAAATGAAATTTCGAATCAATAAAACGAATAAGTGTTCCAATACTTATGATCAGAAGTGTATGTTATTCGTGTATTATAAACAGAGTCAAAACAATCAATAGAATTAGAACCAAAGCGAAATAAATCCAACAAGTAAATAGAACAAATCTTCTGCTGATAACCCTGAGTAAACACCTGTTCCAACTTCCTTCCTGAATATTCACTCGTCACTCACCTCCGGGACCAAACAGAGCAGAGTAACACGGATGATTACAGTAAGGTTTGCCCTCGTGTTCCGAATGGCTACCAGGTGTCAAGGTTTTGTTACACTTCTCGCATCGCAAACAGGAACCGTGCCAGTCCTTTCCCAACGAGGTCTTTCTTTCGGCTATAACAAGACAGGACAAATCACGCTCGTACGAATCACGTTTTACCTTGGTACGAGGCTCATTGCTTTAAACATTTTTCCAAGTACGAAATATATACGTATAGTTTTCTTAAAGATACCAATTATATTAATTATCGTGGATTCGTTATTGTTCGACGTCAGACCTGGCGTCCCATAGACGAAGCTTAATCTCGTATTCACGTATCGTGCCGTACAAGTCGATTGTCCGCTTTCGATGTCACCGATCGACAAATGATTCACCGGGTGAAATGGAAACGGGGAAATTATTACGTTCGATCACCGGCTTATTCGCGTGGCCTCAATCCACTTGGCTAAAGCCATGTACGGCTGCATTCCCGATAAAGAAGCCCGAGCGAACTTTGATGCCCCCCTGAAATGAAACCCCCTGACCAAGTAAGCCGAATGAGAAACGGCGGTGATCGTTGGCAAACACCGAGAATTATATAATAATAAGCGGCAGGATCGGATAACGATTAACGCACCACGCGTCGCGAAATTGTCACTTATCGCCAAATCCACTTTTCCTTTGTTACATGATACCAAAACCACGAACAGTTTACGCGTATCACGATATTCACCGTCGTATTTTGTACTGTTGTTAAGTTTGACATCGTATTATTATTTCCGTTATATCGCTATCGAATAAGGTAATTCTTCAACTTAACTCAACAGAAGCGGCACGTCGAATGGCTTCTGAACGAAATTCCGGGTTTCAAATGACTTTTCAGCTTCTAGATAATTTTGAAAACCACTGTTTCGTCAAATTGACTGTTATCTAAAATTCCTTTTCCGTCAATTTCTAAAACAATTATTTGAATTACCTAAGAACCAAAAGAACTCCACAGAATCCTAATTGTTAACATTGCGCAACTGAAAAAGTCATCACGTCAATCGCACGATCGTTGTTACGTTTCATCAGTATACAAAATTACGAGCAACAACAATTGTTCGAAACAATCGTTATTTCCCAGGCTTTACATAAATTGCGATTAATTAATTGATCTTTCTCTCCCGTGAATGAAGAAAATTCCGCTTATTGAGATCGAAAAGCGAAAGAAACACGACCGGCGAGTCGCGCGATCAATCGGATCGGACAATGAGCAGCACACCTCGGCCGAAGATCCGATCGCGACACAGAGGAGAAGTATCCCCAGGCGGGACCTGTGTCGTCGTGAGCATCGTCGTCGCCGGCTCTGCTCCATTAGCAATTTCGTAATTATAAAATTGAATGGGCGACTCCCCAGCGGAGACGATCGCGTGAACGCGTTTCATTCAACGAAGGCGCGAACCCGAGGCGTCTTGCGGGCCTTCGCCGTGAACAAAGCGCGCCAGCCGCGCCGCTTTACAAAATGTCCGCGTTGTTCCGCGGCGAATTCCCACGTGCGGGGGCAAGCACGCGC
This sequence comes from Frieseomelitta varia, assembly GCF_011392965.1. Classification (NCBI taxonomy): domain Eukaryota; kingdom Metazoa; phylum Arthropoda; class Insecta; order Hymenoptera; family Apidae; genus Frieseomelitta; species Frieseomelitta varia. Next base: position 506,654 of record NW_025109762.1, read on the forward strand.
GATCTGCGCGGCGCTGCGACGTCGCGCGAGTAATCGCGAGAAAGGGTGCGGAGCCGACGACGCAGACGAGGAGCGCTGACTCGATTCGGTCGAGCGCTTTTGTTTTGCGCGTCATCGCACCGAGACGCGGTTGATTAATCGAAAAGCGTGTCGATACCGCCGGTTGATGAGGAAGAGGAGGAGCTATCTTGTTACTGAGCTGATAAGGTTGAAAGAGGCGCGATCTCTCTTTGTGATGCGACACTGCTGGAAATTTTCGAACGTGTACTGAGGCACGTGTGTGCGCGCTACGTGTGCGTGGAACGTGTATCAAGGAATCAAGGATCCGTGTCCTTAGTGCATTGTACTTAGTTGTACGTGTCTTGTATTGTACATGTCTTCAGTACTACACGTACGTCTTTTTTTTTAACACAGTCCTTATTATAAAAAAAATTTTGTTCCGCTGACTTGTGAGAAATCCCGTCTTAACTCGGGATTAAGATATCTTTGTTTGTTGTCGAGAGAAGACACGAAACTTCCCGTATATGAAACGTGTATATTTAAATATACATGTATCAATTTACTTTGTTATATGTGAAATAGGGACCTCTAGCAGAGAGTTGCTACCACGACAAGTTCTTCAGGGCTTTTCTTGGTCCTGCTGGTTGCACGACGTGGAGAGGAGGAGAGAAGGGTGGCGGAATCTGCGAAGGCGGCAGATCGACAGTTTGAAAGACGCAGCAAGAAAAGTGGTAGCTGGAAAGAGGATTTGCTTGGGGGGGTGGCTGGGCGGACTAGAGTGGAGAATGGTCTACCGGAGGAAATAAAGAAAAAGAAAAAAAAAAAAGAAGAGAAGGGAAGAGAAGCAGGGAAAGAGAAGCAGCCGGGGGGATGTTCCTATGCAATCAGCAGCCGCCGATTGTTTGGCGCCCGGGCGCAACGATCCGTGCACAGCACTGTCTGCCTTTTCGCGCTGCCACTGCACACCAGCAATGCTTGACGATTATGCACTCGCTTCTCCGCCGCCAGATAATTAGGAGTTAATTAACTAATGGCCCTTTATGCCGTACCCTTCTTGCTCCACGGCTTCTCTCTTTCCTTCATCCGTTGCGCCATTCTGCCAGCAAGCTGCCCGTTCCTCCCGTCATCCTCTCTCTCCTCTCACTCTCTCTCTCTCTCTCTCTCTCTCTCTCTCTCTCTCTCTCCATGCTGTTTGTCCTTCTCCTAGCTTTTCACTTGCTCTTTCGCCCTCTTCCGCTCTCTCGTTCATCGTTTACGTCGCGGTCTCGTCCTACCCCCTTCGTGCCCTCTTTGCGAACCAGCGTATCTCTCTCTTCCCCCCCCCCCCCCCCCCCCCCCCCCCCCCCCGCCCCCTCCTCCCACCGCGTTTACTCGCGTTGGTTCCCGACGTCGACCCCTTTAGACCCGTTCCCGTGTCTCTCCGCTCCTCGTCATTTTCCAATTCCACTCGCTGGCACCAGCGTCCTTTGTGCTGCTCCTTAGACGCGGAGGAACGTTTGAATGGCAACCAGCGGGCCGCCACCGGTCCGTGGCTTTTTTGTCTTCCCCGCGAGGTTTGATATGTCGTAATGGTATGACGCACCGCGACGCACCGAAGGAAAAAAAGGCTACACTCGCTCCTCTGATTTCGCGGCCTTTTGTCGAGGCGAACCGAGAGGCAACCGTATACACGAGCCGTCGAACCCGCTCTCGCGGCAGACTACAGCGTACGGAATCGGCTGGCAAATGTACACGCGGGATTCCTCGACCGTGTTCCGGCTGGCTAATGCGACACGTCGTCGTTCCAACGTTATTGTCAACGTTACCATCTTCGATTTCATTATCCATCGACGACTGCTGGCTGACAGATTTTTATCAAATCGCAGTGTCTCCCTCCACTGTCGCGACGTCGTAAACAAGGGGGTTTGAAAGGAAAGAGAGGCAGCAGTTGGTTATTCGGTTTTTCTCCTCCTTCTTCCCCGTATCCTCTTCTGTTCACGTCGTTCTTCTTCGCCAACACAAGCCGACTATTCTTCTCCAAACCTGTTTTCCTCCTCTGTTCTTCTTCTTGTTACTCGAGGCTCGTGTCTCGTTGTCGCTCGCCCCGAAGCTGGACACTTTATCGTCGTTGCTCTCGGTGCAACGTGATTTCGGTTTCCTCGTTCGTTCCTCTGTTCGCCGCGGACGCACGTTCGCTCGGCATCGAAAAGTTTTTGTGTCGCACTTGCTGTCTGCGAATTTCTCTCTGCGAAGAAGAATTTCCGTTCGCGCGAGAAATGTTTCGTGTCCATCGTCTTCGAAATTTGAAAGAACTATTTCTTATCTTTCTGTTTCTGTGGGTATATATTCCTAGCTCTGTGCGCGAAATGACTGATTGCGAGAGAGTTTCGAAGGATTATTGTTTTTAAGGATTTTAAGACAACAGACGCTATGATGCTATTCTTGTACCTAAATTAAATTCCTTCTTTGGACTCGTCAAAGATTTTGGTTTCTGAAACAATTATTAATTTTCAGATATTGTTCACGCTTGTGAAATTAAAGAATTCCTTTATTATCTCACCATCCTTTCATACGTTTCTGCATAAAGTATAAGACTGGTAGGCACGTCGAAATGTGAAACAGCCCACAGTTCATTCCCAATTCATTAAGCATAGAAGCGGTTGCAACATTTCGTAGAATCTCGCTGTCAATTGTTTCTACTTTTCTTGATGAAGCCAACGACTCGTGAAATCCGACATCCAAGAAGCATCCTGCTTCCTCGAGTAGCCGCGAAAATCCCTCGAAAATCAGTCGCGTGTCCGCGCAGGAAGAAGGTGAACTCCGACTTGCCAAGAAAGATTCGTGAAAAAGTGACGAAGAGGGTAACGAGGCGAGTCGCTTGGCGAATGCCACGGGATCATTCGAACGCAGCCCGATTTGAAAGCGGATCCCGGCTTTTCAAAGGATCTCTGTTACCACCGAAGGCACGAAGAAGCCTTCAGCTGCCTTTTCGCGAGCGCACGTTACCGGCAGAATGCTCGCTGGAAACAAAGGGAACGCGAGTAGAAAGCTGCGAGAGTGGCTTCTTCTCTTTCTGTCGTCGCCGCCCGCGCGGATCTCCGAGAGGAGAAAGAGGACCGAACTTGGGAAAAGGAGTTACTTCGCCGGGAGAAGTGTGCCGCGATGCGGCGTCTCGGCGATTAATTGAATCCAAAGATCAACGGTTCAAAGGTCGCGGTTAAGTGTAGAGTGAAAAGTAAAATGCGATTTGAAAGTGTAATGCGCTCGAGAGTATGAATGCTCGTTACGTAAGATTCAGTTGAGGAATTTAATCGTTTGACGTGGCATTCGTACAAATATAGATATAGATATTGATATGGTAGCAAAAATCGAACGATTGGAATATATATGCTGATTGAAATAATGAACAGGTTGACATCTCTTTCAAAATCGATTCTCATGGATTTTGTAAGAATTTTTGTGAATCTTCCTTGAACGATTAATTTTGTAGTAGAAACGGATGGTTGAACTTTCGATCGAAATTAATCCATCAAAGTATCAATGGAGGAATGTACGTGTGTAAAATTTGACAATTGATGATACAGTCGTGAGAATTTACGTAACACATAAAAGCGCATATATACACAGTTGCTTACAAAGTAAATTTAAAAATTTATAGGAATTTTCTTGCATCTATCATATATATATCAGTTATATAAAACAATATGAAATTTCATCAAGAATTGACTATCATAATTATATTTGCCAAGTTTGAAACTTGTCATAACAAATTCTTTTACGCTACAGTAACGTGCAATCCATGCAACTTCAACAATACACGCACGTAATAACCAATATTTTAATTATTTTGTACAAGCCAACGCTTGTACAAAAGTTCTTCCACGATAAGTGCTCGAATACCGCATTCGATTTCTCTGTTTCAGCTAGTTGGAGACTAAAACTTCGTTGCAACCTACTAACCTAATCGCTTTGAAAGCCAAGAAACTCCCACAACATCCAGCAAAGTAGCTGAAGCAGGTGTTAACTAAACAGAAGAAGAGCGTCCTCGACATATCCATCGATTGTAAACGGTGTTCGGAACGTACATTTGGTCGGCGGATGACGCGCTGACAGCTGAAAAATCTCCGGTTTTAGAGGCCAATGACCCTCTTTCTCACCTTCCTACCCCTCTTCGAAGCCCCATTGCTCACATTTCTGGCCGCGATACGCGGGAAATGAGTGCCGTCCCTCTAATTCGTATATATATATATATATATATATATATATACATGTTGCCACGGCCATTTCTCACTGGCACCTCACTTGGCCCGATCTGAAGGCCCACATACACGAGGCGGTCGGCAGCCAGCGGCTCTCGTGTATTCAAAAAAATCCGCTTTCAACGCTATTAGTGCTTTAACGGGTGCTGTCTAAAAGGCCCGCTGGGATGAGGAAGCGCGCAATTAAAAGCGAACTCACCCTGAATACTGGGATCGCTCTGAGCGAAGGCGCGCGAACTTCGCGCGAGCCGCCCCAAGGCGCGGCCGAACAGAGCTATCGTTCCCCGACGAAGGTACACAACGGTTTAAAACCAAGCGCATGCACGAGGGAAGGCCCAATCGGCCGATTAGACAACGATAAGGTTATCGCGACGAGGCTCCTCTGGACGCGAGGATCCTCTGCGAATAACGGCCCCGATAAGCGCAGTCTAGTGTCTCGAGGTCGAACGCCGATAGCTGCATCATGTTGTACGTGTCGTATCGTGTTGTTTGTTTCTTTCTGCACGCTTCGAATCGTTTGTTCGAGAGCTGAAACACGGGGGAACGAAGTTAGACGAGTATGGAGAAGTTGAAGACACTCTCTATACTTCGGTGGCTATCGGCTTGGTTCTCCAAGAACTGTGAGTTTGAAACTTCCAGAACTTTGGAAATTGCGCAGAATCGCGCGGATTTTTTTTATGCACTGTTGTAATTTGCATTCTGTATTCAAGATATTCAAAATACAGTGCGCTTTACGATAGGCAGACGAAGCTGACTTGCATAAATGTCTGCGGTATGGTCATATAGTTTTCGTATTTTGTGGAATTTTGCATTAATTCTTAAAACAGAAGTGAATGATTATAAAAATCGAGAGATTGTACTTGACAATCCGGTGACTGACAGTAGCTGAGTTGATAAGAGGGATAAAACTTTGAATATTCAACAACGACAATGAATAAATATGCGATTGTAATTTGACAAGGAATGAATCGATTCGGGAGTTCAAGTTTTCAAAATTAATAATGACGATAAGTAATTTAAAAAACAGAAAAAAACTATTAAACTATCGCAATGTAGAAATTAAAGAATTATTATTTTGATATATTCAGAAGTTTAGAAGAAGAAGAACCTTCGACAATGACAATGAATCGTAAAAAAATTTACGAGTTACAAAAAACGAGGATCAAAATTAACTGTGGAAATTCGAGAAAACGAAAAGTAACATACCATACAGCTACGATAGAACAAATGTCGCGAAGGAATCGTCGAATATTCCAGAATAAAAATAGAAATTACAATTGCCGTTTAAACGTAGCAATTCTGTAGATAGCGTTAATGAATGGGGCATTATCATAAATATCGAGGACAGCATTTTATAACTCGCGGTTCTTTCAGCGGCATCGATTACGATAAAAACGCCTGCACTCGATAACCAATCATTATCATATTATCGCGGTACAAAGTACGCTTGGAATTATATAAACGAATCAATAAATAAATAAATACATTACATACGACGTTTTAAATTTAAAACGAGTTTTGAACAGTCATGACAACATGATCGACGACATGTCAGAATACTCGATCAAGCGCGATACATTTCATTGTATAAAATTTCCTTCCTAGTGAGTCGTATTACCCGACATTCGCGTTACAACAGAACAAGACTGACATAATGTTTGTCAAGGTGGACCGCGAGGACGTGCAATGACATCATTTCGTGTCGTCATTTCACGCACATTGCTGCACACGAACGAGACGAGGCGCTCGTGACGCGAATTCTCTACAGCAGGATGTTCACGATCGTGTCGGGTCGGTGCACACGAAACGGCCAGAATTTTTAATCACACTTCCAACAATTATAACACATTCCCAAATGTGTGTATCTTCCCTTTGTAGTTTCTCGGAAATTGCAATTGTAATTAATTTCAATTATATTGTAATCTGCCACTTCAGAGTGAAACAATCGTCGACGAAACATCGATCATACTTTGTTCGATTGGTTTCAAACATTATAGATATATGTATCCTTACGTCTAATGAATATTAAATTCCGAATGATCTTCGCACATCTTAGAACATTTCATACGCAACAATCGAATGTAAATCTAAGCGAGAAATTTCGTGGGCGCAATTCCAGAAAAGAACATTATAACCAGATTGGATCGTTTTAAAGTGGCTGCGTACCCAACATAATTCTGCGACGCATGTTGTACACGTTCGGTATATTGGTAGCATTATTCGTCATCGGCTTAAGGAGGATTGGGCAACGTTTATAATTATCGCGTTCATTTTCCTACGGTATGTCATCGCGATATGGAAAAGATCGGATTATTTGAAATGTCACGAGGATTAAGAATATTATAGATCATTTTGGAGCACCATTTGTACTTTCTGATAGCACTCGATGAGTTTTCAGTTTAGAGAATCGATTGAAAAATTACACTTACATTTCAATTTCGGCACTCTCACTGTACTATAATATACGAGTTACTTTGATGCCGCCTTGTCTCCATTCAATGTTTGTCAACGAGTTAAATCTATACAAACAGGTCAAACTGTTCATCGAATACTACATCGAAAATACGAGTTACATATGTGAAATATAATTCATTTTCAATAGAAACTTCTCAAAAATTTCTATAAAATCTTTTCGACGTGAATGACAGACTCGCAAGACTGCACGAAATTCACAATAAAGAACGGAACCCAAAATTTACCCGAAAAGCGCAGAAGTTACGTCGGAGAATAAAGAAAGCGTCTAGTCGAAATAAACAGAAAGCATATATACTCGGTAAAGTATATTCCCCGCGAGACATTTAGAACAAAGAAATTTCCAGCAAAATTCGAAATTTCCGCGAAGAAGAAAAAAAGGAAAAAAGATGTGAGAAGAAGAAACAGAAGTACTCACCGAAATAGACAGGCTTGTCGCACTTCGGACAGTTGGGCATGATGGAACTCTGGTCTGGCTCTCGTTGGAACAACTACGGAAGCGTCGAACAGGATCCACTCAACAGCGTGGTCAAGCGCGTACTGGGCCCGTACGTTCTGCAAGGTAACGCGATTCTCTCTAGTTGATTGAGCGTACGAACGTGTGTTAACGCCGGTCGGCCGTGTGTGCGCGTGTACGAGAAACCCGTGTTAAGGTCGCGTCGGTTCGACTTCGGAACTGGTATCTCCACTACTTATGTAGGTATACGTGTCTTTACGTAAATATACGGGGTGTTCCTGTGCAATCGGTCAAGGGATGATTCTACGTGGAAAAAGGAAGAACAAAATTTGTTCGTTTTGTGGAGGCTTCGTCTCCGAAAGAGAAACGAGTTTGAAAATATCACGCGATACATTTGAATTTGATTACTTTGGAAATTGGTCAGGAGAGAATAATTCAGAAGAGATTATAGAGATCAATGGCGTGGAATAAAATCGTCGTGACATGCTTCGTTTCCAAGGTAATTAAATTTGGAGAGATTTGTCAGACGCGCGCGTGTACTAAGTCGATTTTTAACTAAACACGTTCAAACTCCATTTTCGAGGCTTTGACCCTCTGTAATTTAGTTCACTCATCAGTCAGACGAATTACTAATTTGTTATAACTGTTTACACTTACAATTTCAAATCTAGGAACTAACAATTACTCAAAGTAAATCAGTTGATACTTTTATGCTGTCGTATCGATAAAATATAATGATGAAGCAACAAGTAGATGATACAATTTTCAAAATGTGGATTTAAGAATGCGAAACATTTTATTCCATAGAATAACCTATCTCCTATCGATTATTCAATTCTAAATTAGTGAAATTCGATGAATCTTCAAGCTCTAACTTCTTGAAAACGAGACTTTTGATGAACAAAATTTTGTTCTCACTTTTCAATTTATTCTTGCACTCGGAATAACCCTCCGCTCGGTTCACGATCACGCGAACACCCTGTATACATCTGTATACAAACACGCGTATGCCGTGTTTCTACGTGAACGTACATCGAGTGTGCGTGCACCTGAACTTGCGGTGGAAGCGAAGTGTCTTCAACACGCGATTGTATGCAACCAAGATACAACGCGGATGGATAATCGCTAACGGTCGCTTGCTCGAGAGGTACGACTTCTTCGACCGATGGAATCGCTCTGCTGGCCGACCGATCCCGTTATCCATTGTTGACAGATTCGTTATCGAAAACGCATAGCTAAGTAACAGGGCTGCACATGAGTATTCAATGATAGTCGGTATACTCGCTCGCTATTTGTATACGTAAATAACGGAGCGGACAGCAGCGACAGGAATGCGATCGAACGAGGATCCAGAGGATATATGAGCTTGGAGAACTGGAATTGGGCTAAGGTTGAGGATAGGAGGGTGGTTGACGAAATAAGAGGAGAAAGAGAAGAGGTAAATCGATGACTAGGCGAGTTGGAGCTGGTTGGAAGAGATATTGATGAGGAACCGGTTTCAATCGAATGAACGATCTTTGCTCCGTTTTTTTCTTTTTTTTTCCTAGCATCGAATCTGTGGGGTAGTCACTTGGTTTTTAGCCCTTTTAGGAATTTCTCTTTGTCTCAGTCTTGGAGGAAAATAGTTTTTTTAAGTATTCTAGAACTTACTCTATATTTATATTTTTTAATGTATTTGTCATCGTTTAATTATACTTAGAATTCTTTGTTATTAATATAGAACAATTGAATTTGATTTTTATTATAATATATTAGTCTACGAGACCTTGTATAACAGTTGAGTAAGTAATATTTAAGAATTAATACTATTATACCACGACGATTATTAGATTATGTTCGTAAAGAAGTTGATGTTGAAATGATGCAACAACAAATAATAATTAGTTTGTGGAATTAGATCTTTAGATTTTAAGAATGTTTCCTCATCATTATCTCGAGTGAAAGCATTAATTAATCACAATTTCAGTTACCTGCGCCAGAGTATAGAAAGGACACCGTTGCACGAAGCAGTGAAAAACAATCAGGCTGAAGTAGTCAAGCATTTAGTGGAAGTTTGTGCTAACGTGAACAATGAAGACGTCCGTGGAATTACACCATTAGTTCTAACAGGATCCACAACAGAAAGAAAGAACTGAAATTTCCAAATATAATAGCATCGTCCAGATTCTTGTAAGTGCAAAAGCTTCACCAAACATCGCTTACCTCGATACAGGTATTTATCGAATTCATTTAAGATCATGGAACATCATCAAATCTACACAATTGAGTTTTCCAGTTGAGAATAATTAATACAGAAATTGCGTCGCATGGTTAAAGTGATTTGAATTTGCATATTCAACTACCTGTTTTAAAAATGCCAAATGTTTCCTGTTCTTTACATGCTTCTTTTCTGTTGAAGATCTTTGTTAACTTCGCCGTGTTAGCACCAAAAGAGGAGTTGCAAACGGAAGTAGTTATGTCTCTTATTGCAGCAACTACGAACATGAAACAAACGATACTGCAACATCCATTGGTGGAAATGTACCTCTGAGTAAAGTGGTCCAAGCTGAGAATCTACTTCTATAGTTTGCTCTTCGTCCACGTCTTGCTGGTCTTCTCCCTGTCTGGTTACTCTATAACGATATTGCAACCCGAGATTAATTCCATCCCGTGGAATGTGATTCTCAGTTTCTCTTCTTGCCTCCTGCCCTTTTACAATCCAGTTATGCAGGTGTTGATGATGCCTAGGTTCCTGTTTGTGATTAGAACAAAATTAATACGCAAAATTTACACGTTTCGCGTATGCGACGTGTAATATTTAATTTTTAAAAAAGGTACAACGGCAGTATGTTTCTCACCTTGTTCATCTTATCATTATAATTCTGTTTCTCAGTTGCGTCTCAATGAAGATTTGAGTTTGTACAAACGTTAAAAGTCTGTATTTACGCAGTTGAGACTGTAATTGTGGTTCTTCTATTAAACATTTTTCAAAAATACATGAATATCCGCACTCAACTTATAATTCATTAAAGGTATAGATAGTTTCAGTTATTACTTGAAACAGTCTGAGACGCGGTTGTCATTCGCCTGCGCGGGCATATCACTGGCAGTTTTAATAGGTAGCATCTATAGTAACATTACGACTACATTGAAAGAAAAAGAATTACACGATGCTCGACATGATCCCCCTGGTCTTGCATTCCGTCAGTCTGGCAATCCTGCTCGCCTGGATGCAAATGATGCTGTTAATCGGCCGCGTTCCAAAGTATGGATATTACACGCTCATGTTCTCTACCGTACTGAAGAACATTCTGAAGGTCAGTAGTAGACCCGTAGTAATCAACCGACGACGCGGTCTCCGGCGTACCGCGTGTAATAATCGCTATTTCCTCGCGCTGTTTTCGTTCGTCAGAATCGAACCCCCAAGAAAAAAAAAGGTAAAAAAGTAATGAGGAATCCCCGTTGAAACGAAGAACTCCCAATTTCCCTCGTTAAAACGAAGAACTTCCAATTTCCCTCGTTAAAACGCGTCGAGTCGCGGTTAAACGGGCGCGAATAAAAAGCAGCCACGTTCGACACCATAAGAACGCCGTTTTTCACCGAAGAGAGAAAGAGAGAGAGAGAGAACGTGCGAGTCGTTTCAACAGAGGTAGCGTTAACCCTGATTTAATATGCCGAGGGAGAGTCCTCTCCCTCTTTTTGTATCTTTTTTTTCTTTCCTTTTCCTCTTTTTTTTTTTGTTTTTTCTTTTAATTCCGTCTGTGCGACGAAAGATCCCGCATTTAGCCGAAACGAAAGGTACAAGAGAGCGAACCGAGGCGCTCCTCCCTTCGGCGAATATCGTTAGAAATGAAAAGCGAAAGAGGAAGGGGTGGAAGAAGGAAGAAGGCAAGATTCTAAATGTCTGGTCGCTGATATGGCTGCCATCAGGACCCACTTGCCTACCCCTTCGCGCAGTCGGTGTACTACACCACCCTTCTCTCTTCGCGATTATAACAACGTGCATCTGGGGCTTTTTATTCCCTTTCAGGTTCTCCTAGCGTTCGTCTGCCTGATTGTCGGATTCGCGTTCAGCTTCGCCGTTTTGTTTCACGGGAACGACCAGTTTCGCAATTTATGGAGGGCCGTCGTGAAGATCGTGGTAATGATGATGGGCGAGTACGAGCACAGCGATCTGTTCTCGGACGAGAAGAATGGGAATTCCCTCCTGTCAGTCACGAGCAGGATCGTGTTCCTTGTTCTCGTCGTGCTCGCTAGTATGGTCTTGATGAACCTGATGATCGGCATCGCAGTCAATGACTAAGGTCTCGAGGAGTACGGTCCGCCGATACTCTTACTCACTTTACCTTCGATATCCATTACGTAAACGTTCAGTTCAGTACGCTCAATGAATAATTAGTAATAACATCACAAATAATAATAAATCATTGGAACATTAACGATCAATGATTGACGACATTTGAAAACTACATGGGAAAAATATTAGTACCAATCATCATTTGTAACTTGTGATGAATTATATATGTTTAATATATGATTGATATGATTTGATATACAAATATATTAAATCTATAAAGCACATTTGTTTATTGTGTACTCCATAGAAGTATAAATTATGATAATTTTATTTGAATGGGAGAAATATTACACGGAAAAAATCTTATTCGAATTTAATTCAAATGGAAAAATTTTGCTAAAATTTTCGAAACAAAAAAAAAAAAAAAAAGATATTAATACTAATGACTAGCGACATAACCTTAACATCATGTAATTTTCAGCTCTTAAAATTAGTGTTTGATAACATTATAGCGTCATGTATCTATGTAAATGTAAATCTTAGAGAAAATTTTTTAGTCTCTATTTATTAAACATTATAGTAACTGAATTACAATATTACCTGAATATGCAAGGAACTTTGCTCTGTTGAAAATTAACGAGAAAGAACTTCAATGAGTCTACCTTTGAATTAGAAACACTTATTGCTCGGAGTCGGTATAGTAGAGAATTCCTGCTATCGACGTGACCTAGCGAAAACTTTATTAAATATCAATCTGAACATAGATGTCTCTTCGATACCATTTTAGATTTTCGAATTTGCATGTTCGTTAGTGTCACTGCATATTGAGTCTGCCCTTCCGAGCAGAATCACCGAATATTGGTAAGTAAACATTATGAAATATATATTTGAAAATGTGTGATACATCGTAGATAGTTGTTTTTTAGTTATTGCTTGTGATTCGGAATCTTTTGTCATTCATTCGATATTTATCGTATTTGATTAAATTTGCATGCTACCTTCAATGATCCTCAAGTGACCACGCTCGCGAATAATTTTACGAACAATAAAAGCAATTTACGCAATTACATTTTGCAATTAATTACATTTATGGCAGCATACAAATTTCACATTATGCTTTAATTAAAGCGATAATTAAATAGGATTTTAATGAATGTGTGTTTGATACCATACCGTCATCCTGGTCAGTAATCCAACGTATATAATACGTACGTCTATGTACGTATGTTTTGTTTTCAATAAAATTCATTGTCTCGGCGAGGCTATTGAAAAATTGTAATCGAAACGTTACAGATCGCATGTTGGTAGATACGACTTTGTCAACGTCCAATCAAATACTTATACGATCGCCATGTTGTAAAAAAAGGCGGGAAACACAGGAAACAGAGGAAACAGTGACATTCAAAGAGAAGTTGCAATTTCGCCATATCGAGGATTATTCTGGATATTCGAACTTCCGTAAGTCTTCGTTTTATTTTTTTCTCTTTAACGCCGTTCCCCTCCCCCCTTTCTCTTTGTTTTTTCTACTTTTCGTTTTCTGAATTAGTTCACAACTTTCCAAGAATGTGCAGCACGGAACGTGATACATGCGATGTGTACCTGAAAGTACCGTACAACTTCGTGCAGGCAGCATAATTGCAATTTGTTGATAAGATTTATGTAGGCAGTGGAGAATTTACAAGAACGTTAATCCAGGCACAAGTGAACACGAGTCGCGTTCGTTGTCCCAGGAATAATTAACGCGAAACTCAACAGAGGTACGTGATTTTGACGTTTGAGGTTATTAATGCAAGTATGTATGTATATAACGTTTGCGTGTAAATAATCGAGCACGATCAAACGCGTTATTTCAACGGGACATGATGTTTTACTGTTTCATCAGGAAGGATCTCGGCGATGAAATCGAGGACACGGTATTCGATTTATCTGAAATATATCGTTATTTTGACGTAAGACGAATACTAATGGATCGTACGCAATCAATCACTTGCATCCACATGACGCGTTTCTCTTTGTTCTGTGGTTCCAGAGATGGCACGAAAGTCAGCTTTGTTGCTGGCTAATAAGACCCGTATATTTGTTCGGATTTCAATTAAATACGGAAATCGGATAGGACAGTGGCGAGCGAATGCATTACCATAAATTATCGTTCACCCGCGGCTATAAAGAAATCAGACGTGCACCTGCCTTAACGGTTGTAACAGGTCTGCATGTAGTTCGCGATCTCTGGCGTCACATTTTTATTTCCATGAAAAACGGCACTAGGCGTGCAATTGTTTCTTTAAATTCCACACTTGCGACGAAAGAGAAAAGAGAAAAAATACGAAAGAGGTGTTACCGAGTGAGATAAAGAGATTAAGAGATCGTATAATTTGTAGGGTCGACATTGAAATGCGCAACCAGGACTGAAGAAAAATTCACAAACGAGTTTTCCTCAACTTGAAGAAAGATTTCCGAGTGGAATTCATGGAATTTGAGCATTGGCGTAAAAACATTCACCAGTCGACAGTGTGAAAAACTAGCCTATGTTTATCCTCAATTGTGATAAATCACGATTTTCAAAGCTGGAGATACATGTAAGTTCAATGTGTTCTCTTTTCCTTCGAATTTAATGTCTTTGTATCTTCATATCTCGAAACTCGTGTTTGCACAATCAATAATGAAATGTTCTTCATAATTAAATAACAGAAGAAACAGAAGCAAGTGGGCTGCGGAGGCGTAATTCAAATAGAAAAAAAAAATCCGATGACAAATTGGGTAGTCGTAAGTGAAAATAAACTTAATAGAAAATAAACGTTTTGCTTATTGTTTGACCATAAGTTTTTGTGGTAGGTAGAGGGATTGCGAGATAAGAGGATCATGGATGGTCCTTTCGCACAACGAAAATAGTGTGCAGGAGTCACAGTAGCAGTGGTGGCAGTGGTGGCAGTGGTGGCAGTGGTGGCAGTGGTGACGGTGGGCGCAACAGCAGCAGAGGCGGTGGTGGCGGTGGCGGTGGTGGTGGTGGTGGTGGCGGCGGCGGCGGCGGCGGCGGCGGCAGAAGCAGCAGCAGCAACAGCGGCAATCATAGTGGCGACGACGATGACGACGATGACGACGATGAGTACGACGACGACGACTATGGCAACGGTGACGGTGACAATGACGACGATGACGATGCAACGATGACGACAACCAAGACGAAGACGGTGTTAGAAGTTCGGATAAATTCGGAGAGCTTCGGGTGGGGTCGGTTCGCCGCCTTGCCTGCCATGACTGGCCGGTCGTGGCCTCGCGGGGGGTGAGGGTGGGGGTGAGGTGGCGCGTCGGCGAGGGAAGCAGCGGCGGTGAATCCGGCGTCGTGATTGGTCGTCGCGTGGGAGAGCCGCCCGCCCGAGCTCACCGTGACCGGCAGTCGACATCGAGCATTCAGGCAGAGCACGTCGAGCAACGGATTCGAAACTAGAAACGCAAACACGCAACCTCGGGACCTTACTACGGGCACGATGGCCGTCCGGCGCGTGCACCGTCAACAACAACAACAACAGCAGCAACGTCGTCACCGTCGTCGTGGTGCCGTACTCGCCGTCGCGCGTGTTCTTTGTACTTACCTGCACACGGAATCGAAGCAACAGCAGCAGCAGCAGAATTGCGCGCTCGCTAAAGCATCGTGGCCACCATCGTGCGGATACGTGGCGCGCGGACTATGCGCCTGGTGTACGCAATAAGAAACGAAAGAAAAAAAGGGAAAAGATACCTAGACGCGTATACACACACGACGACGACGCACGAGAAGTTGCTGGCAGCGCGCGCGCTAAATACGACACACATCACGGGGTCCAGGGGCAACTCTACACACGACTCAACCTACATCACACACGCTCCATCGTTACTTCCACCTTGTCCCCTCGTTTCTATCAGCCGTGTGTATATTGCACGCTCCTCTCCTCCCTTGTGTGCGCCGGCCTTCCCACGCGGTCCTCGTATCTTCGTCGAGATTACGTTTCGGTTAATAGGCAAGGAAACGCGCGTCGGCTGTTAAACCATCGGCCCGCGTTTGTCCGTTCACGCGTTTGTACATGTTTTCTCTCGTGCATGCCTGTCGATGATCATCGATGATACTCGTTCGATCGTAAATGCTATCGTGTCGTCTCGTCTTTGTGTTTTGACTGGTGGTGCGTTTATTGTTCGTGTTCCGATCTCGTCTCACCGCGACGTTCTTTTTTTTATACTTACGGTGCAACGTTCTCGTTCCTGTGCCTTTCTCGTCGAAGGAGGAAAAGAGAAAAGCGAAGCAAAGATCAAGTAAAACAGAAAAGGGGAAAAATAGTGTGCATTAAAATATATAGAAGCCTAACCTCCTCCGTCGACGATAGTGGCGACGGTGGTGGAGGCGAAGGTGACGGTGACGGTGACGGTGACGGTGAAACGTTTTCTGTGTGCTCCGTGCTGTTCTTCCGTCGTTTGTATCGTATTGTTCGTTGTTGTGCGGGATTAGTGACACACAGAAATACCGAAGGGAAGGAAGTGTCTGTCGCGTCGGTGGCGTTCTTTCGTCGCGTAGTCTCGTGCGCGCGTGACAGAAGAGAGGAGCACACGCAGACGATAATAGAAAGAGAGAGAGAAAGAGAGAGAGAGACAGAACAGCAGCCACTGTTCCGACGGATCGTAGCAGCCCGGTTAAGAAAAGAAGAGGAGGGAGGGAGACCTGTGGTCGAGCATCCTTTCCTTTCGGCTCTCTCGAACCGGCGTGCCCTCACAGAGTTTGTTTCCGCTTGTTGTTCGATACTTGTCGCTTGTGTGTTATTCTGACCACGTCGTGTTGGGACGGACTCACGGCGGAGCCACCGGTTTTCGAAATTCCCGCGTCGGCCGTATCGGCCGCCTAACCTCTCCTCGGTCCGCAACTCGAGACGGACACACCTCTCGTGTTAAGTCGCCGAACGACGAAGACAGGAAAGACGGTGGCCGTCGCTCGGCCAGCAATAATGCCGCACGTGAGCAGCAGCGGCGGCGGCGACGATCTCGGCAGCGAAGACGAGGTCAAGGTCTTCAAGGATGAGGGCGAGGACGAGAAGAGGTCCTCCGAGAACCTCACGGAGGAGAAAAGTTCCCTTATCGACCTCACGGAGTCTGAGGTGCGTCTCAGCTAGTGAATCACTAGAAAATTCTACGCAACCCTCTTTCTCTCCTATCCGTACAACAGACACGGTGTCGTTACGTTAGAGTTTAGAGTGTGCATGACACAACGTGTCGCGTTATTTTTTTTTTTTTTTCTCCTCTTTCTCCCTGTCTCATCACTGTGTGCAACAGTATCGGACGCGTTTCTTCTTCTTTCCTCCACCCACTCGATCGTGACAGCCTAAGGACGTCGCCATTAAGTGCATGCGTGTGTTTGCAGGAAAAGGGTTCGCTCGCCGGTGGAAGTTACGCGACGACCGGCAAGACGTCAGCAAGATCCGATCTCAGTCCTGTTTTCGGTGAGTCCTCGTTACTATATTTCTTTCTTTATATTTTACGACACTGAGGGGAAAAACTGCAAGAGTTTCTCTCCTCTTTAATTGAAATCTTCTCGAGATAATATCGGATGAATATTCGGTGGTAACTTTCTTTGAAGATCTTAAACATCGTGATTGAAGTGAGAAAATTGTAGAACAAACGTAGGGGAAATAGAGATTATAAAATGTATACATATATGTCAGAGTGAAAGGAACACCTGGCAAAGTCATACTATCAAATCGCTTAATTCAAAAACTTTGGTTAATATGCAAAACAAAGACAGAAGTCGGCAAATATAAAGTGCCTGCCGTGTATATACATTATACGTACATATTACTAGCTCCTATTAACAGGCGTTTAAATTCCATTCTAAATTCATTTACTTTAAATTAATATACGTATGTACATACGTACACGTTAATCAGCAAATGAATGAAATTTGCTAAACGAGTACGTTCGCTCTGACGTACGTATGTATATATGCATACACATTCGCGCTCGTCGACACACGCGTGTACGTACGTAGCCAACGTATTATCCAATCTCGTCTAAATCAAAATATTGCGTAAACAACGTTCGACGTGCAAAAATGGTGAATTGCCACGAAGAACGAATTAGGAACAAAGGATGATTGATGGCGAACGCGACACGGTCGAAAGTCGTTGCACGTTATTCGTTCACCGTCGGACGTTTATCGCTCGCCGTCTCTCTCGCCTATGAAATCTGATAACGTGTTATGATATTTTATGCGTGTCGCGAGGGCAGGTCCCTGATTCATATAAATTAACATCATTGCAGATGGTTATCTTACGATCTGGTAACGTAATCTACTCGTAGCAAATCGCTTTTATGTCCTAATGATAATTTAGTAGACGCTTCTCTCACTCTCTGTCTCATCGCCGCCGTGGCACAGACGTTGTCGTTGAAATCCTCGGAGAGAAAGAAACGTTCTTGTCACGCTGGTTTCCTCCTCTCGTCCGATGATTAACAATCTCGTGGTATCTCGATCGGTAAACGAGATTATCGGGAGCCCACCGTGGCTACGTATTATCATCGTCTGTTGCGCCCAATCGGCTAAAAATGAAAATACTCGTCCGCGAGCGCGTGGTTCCTGATTTCCGTTTTGACGCGCTTCCGGCGAGAGCAACGCGCACGTACGCGTCATTCGCGCACGTTCCACGCGAGAAATTCTCGTGGTAGCCAAGAATCGCGAATTTGGACCAATTTTTGGGGGGGATTTTTGAACGTATGAACGCCGAGAAGTATCGAGTTTAGTAGGTTTAGTTTTTGCGTCAATTATAAATGAGAAATATGTATAGATTGTTCGTGCAACAAATGATATTAGCTAGCTCAAACTTGGATCGAACTTATTTGAACAACACGACGGTTGAGTTTCAAAAGATTGCTCATATTTCGAACGTAATTCATTTTCTATTCATTCTTTCTGACACGTATCAGTGGTAGGTTTCGATGGTAATCTGGAAATATATATACCATTGAGTTTGAATACTATCGCGTAATCCTGTAATTGATGTTCGTGCGGAGTTGTCTTTTAATAATAGATTTTTTTCTTTTCTCATGAGCTTTAGATAGAATCTATGCACACGCGGAATAGTAGGAACGTGTCATTTATAACCAGGGGAAACGTAGCCTCTGGTAATAGTATCGTTAAAAATTGAATCGTGTCTCGCTTTATAATTTTTATCAATCAGCCGGAGATTTGAAAGGTTTAATTCGCGTAACAATTCCGTTAAACTTAATCTATTTATTTTTCGTATTAAAAATACATTGTGTTATTGCACAATTGACATTTGCAATCGCTGATTGTCTGTGACCAATGAAATTGTGTCTGATTAACGCTGCTGTTCTCTTCACTCTCTCTTCGTGCGCGTGTCGCTTTTTCTTTTTTCTTTTTTTTTTTAAACACTATATTCATAAAAAGCGTATATTCATATACCATAGGAATGTTCCTCAGTATACAGTGTTTTATTTATTTAAATATAACATTTATTTCGAGTCGTATAGATACAAGAAGAACAACAGACAAATTAACACCGGAACTACTAAATTCGTAGCTCATAAATATAAGATTTCTCGTAAAATACATAAGATGTAGCGACGAACAACTTCCTTCTCCATTCAGTTTCTCCGGTTCAGGTGTCGTCTTCCAATCTACGATAATTCCAGTTTAAATCGCTCGTAACTTTATTCATTAGGGCTCGAGTAAACTGTGAATAGGCATGTATGAATTTTATGAATGGATCGTTCGATGCACGTGCAATACCTCAATGAGAGGAAGTGTCATGTTTCTTCAATCATTGGCGTATCCTGATTTTCCCACGGTCGCTGTTCTTTCATTCATAGTTCCTTTTTTCTTTTTTCTTTACAACAGAAAGTCGCCTCGTACTCGCGATCATAATCTCGACTCTTGCACTCGTAATCGTAAGAATTCTCGGTTCCATGGATTTTTTTTTTTGGAAAAAAATCGCGTTTCTGTTACTGTTTCTTTTTTTTTTTTGTTTTGACAGAAACATACGATACCGTTTTTTCCCCGCTGTTTCCAAGTAAAGGCGACGCTCGTTCTTCGCGGAAACGGCAATAAACATCGCGCTCTCGCTCGCCGAAAATTTGGTAGGCATTTATCGACATTCAAGACACGCACAACGCACTCTTTTGTTCCACACTCAGTGTTTAAATCACGGGCCACGGCGGAACACGTTTTAACGTGCTTGAAACTTTGTCGCCCCTCTTGTTTGGACCGTTTCCACTCCATTGGAAATAATTATCGAAAGTCTCGGCGACTATAGGTTTGGTACAATGTATGTCGTCTTCGGAATATTCCTCTGAGCGGTTAGAATCTAAATCCTGGGATCGCGTTAATCTTTAACGGTCTGCTAATATTTTATAACTGTGTAGGATGTCGCGAGTGAATGAATTAAACTTTGGGAAGTTTAGGAAAACTTCAAAAACAAAAGAAGCATGCAAATCTCGAAGCAACGGTATGCAACCCATCGAAGGTTTCATTTGTAATTCTTTTCACTTGTATCATCAATTTCTGTTTTTTAATATCAGAATTGTGAGAGAGAGTTCCAAGGGTTTGAGGATTTATTTATAATGTTGTGATATTGTTATTATTTGATCCTTAATTGGTCGAGACGACTGATATCAACATTAATTAAAAGCTGCAAATGATCTTGTAAACTTACGTAAGTGTTGATATTTGTTATCAGTGGATGCTATCACGAAGATTATAGTTACGATAAATACGACGAAATGTATCTACACAGAATTCTTTACGTGTCTTCACATCAAAGTGTTTCATCTGCTACGACGTAACTACAACACAATTCTAATTGAACTTTCCTAACGAGTGTTGTCCCATTTTTCGAGATGTATCGAAACATTTGCAGCTTTCTTACCTTTTACAAAAGCTAAAGCACGTGTATATGTCAATACTAAAAAAAAAAAAAAGAAAAAAGAAAAATCGAAACTAACAGAAGGAATCTAAAAATCATAAAAGATAACAAGTTGCAATTTGTTTCAAGCCGATAACGCACAACTTGAATAAAAACGTTTCTCAGAAACGGCGTTTCAACGATTAAGCGTTACAAGTTTAGATGATGGAAAACAACGATAACACGGCGAAAAACGAAGTTGAAATCTTAATCTCGAGATGCTAGAGGTAGAATATTTGAACTTTTCAAGGACCAAGCGATAGTTTGTCTAAACATTATATACATTGTGGATTTCTCGGTTTCTTTGAATTTTATGAAACTCTCCTCTCCGACTGGACCGAGCACGGACGAATCGTCGAGATTCTCTCTCGCCGTCGAATTGTTGAAAAAAAAAAAGAAAAAAAACGAAAAAGAAAAAAAAATTTGGCAGTGTCGATTGATCGATGGACAACACGTATGTACATATTATGTAATTCTCCTTTCTATTCCACTTTCTGTGACGTTTTCTTTTCATTCCCACGTGCAATATGCCTTTGCACGCTTTGTTGCTGATATTTCACGCTACATCACACTCTGTCAGAGGAAAGAGTAATCGCAAGAACCGAAAGTAATCGGCGCGAGGGGGCACGGGGAGGGGGAGTTGGGCGGCCGCGGGGCCGGAGGGTGAGCGAAATCGAATTGACGTTGGTTAAAAGCGAAAAGGGTTTTCGGCGAGAAACCGCGGGCAAAGTTAATCCCAATTTGCCGGGGGAAATTGACCGAAGTTTACGGAACGCTATTATTCTCGCGACAGGTTTGAAACAAATTGTAACTTGTTAGCGCAACGGGTATACACAATGAAACACGCCGTAATCTCTCTTTCTCTAACACACGTGCACGCTCTCTCTCTCTCTTTCTTTCTCTCTCCCTCTCTCTTGGTAGCCCCTCCCCCCCTGGCTGGACTTTGTCACTGACAAATCGATGTCGTGTGACGGCGTACACGCTGTCACCCTGTTGCCAAAACAGTTAAACGAGTTACGCCTGTGATTCTGACGACTTATCTCTAGTTTCCCGCCTAGACGTGTGATCAAAAGGATTTAGGAGTAGCGTGACGTTGAATCTTTTGATTTTTCTCACCTTTTTCGAGAGTGAAAAAGTGTTTGAGTTTCTTCTTCGTTTGATAATTGCACGCTGTCGCTCGAAATTTTCGTGCGTGTCGTAGCTCCAAAAAAGAAATGGCAGCCCCTTCGGGTAAGTGAATATTTTATCGACGATATTATTTTAAGGTGTCAATTACATCAGAATTGGAGCCTGTAATTAGAATATTCTTCATTCTTTGAAAACTGGACGAAGGAATGCTTTTTAATGACGCCCCAAAATTCTGAGCTGAAATTCAAAAGTGACGCGAAAAAAGAGAAATTGTTGGTTAATATTGGATTTGTGAAAGTGAAGGTCAGAAACTAATCAGCGCGCCAATTTTTATTAAAAATCTATAGTGATAAATCTGTTTCGAATATTCTGCTCGCCACTACATGTTTTATTTTTATACTTCAGTTTTGTATTATCGGTTCATTATACGTTCGTAAAAATTCCTAGTTCTTGCAACGGACAGTCGTAATTGCAACATTCTCCGCCGTGAGTAAAAGAAAATTTTACACGGTAACATCGACGTCATTTGTTTTACGTACGAAATATTAATAAATTGAACGGGAGAGAAGATCAGCGTGTGAACCATTATAATTTTCAATTAATAGAATGATTAAAGTAGAGTGACGTGAACGATACATTTGTACATTCGGAACGAATAACTGCAAAACACGTTCAATGAACAAATTAAATTATAAATTTACAAATTTGTAAAGTGTATTCACTGTCAGAGCGACGTCGTCTGATTAATTTCTAATTAATTAAACTTGAATTCGCGGGCGGGTGAAATTCAAAAATTCCAGTTCTTTCCGCCAGACTTGCGAACGATTGAAATGGAATAGTTGTCTATTTTTCTCTCTCTCGTGGTTGAATTTGCCCGGAGAGAGAAAGAGGGAGAGATAGAGACGATCGCGGCTTCAGATAATCTCGACGCGATAAGGAGGTAATCGAGCGAGACTGCGATTGTATTGATCGCCGGCTTTATCGATGGTCAGTTGTCACTTTAAGACGAGTTATCGTAGATCTTGGTAATGGTTTGTTTGTTGCACACGCCAGGGTAAATGCAGTCGCACCGGAGGAGATAATTTATCGTGGTGGAGACGGTTTAAACTGCCCCCGATGCGTCGACCGTGGCCGATAGTTTTCGCGAAAATTACTCGCTGTCAAATCGGATATTGCCTCGGCGAGGAAAGACAGAGAGAGAGAGAGAGAGAGAAAGAGAGAAGAGGCATCCTGTGCTTGGCTCTGGATCTCTCCTCGTAGAACGTAGTATAATATTTTAATCGCGTGTTGATTTACACGCCGCGGTTCCCCCTGCCGAGTAATAAAGTCTAATTACTTGGAACGGTGTATAAATTGTTGCAATAAAAGCACCCGATTCAATTTATCGCCCGATGAAATGCACGGATGTACATACATCGAACGTTGAGCAAATACGTCTTTCCGATCGTTAAGCGGAGGAGCCAGGAGGAGTTCTTTTCGCTCCAACTTTGCCGACGTACGGCCACTCGCGTTCTTAAAAGGACGTGCCTAATTGTTTTAAATCTCGCGTGCAACGTTGCTCGTCATAAAAGCTACGCTCGTATTTTCGTTCTAACTAGGCGGTCGAAGGTGGTTCCGTGCACGAAGAAAGTGAAAGAGAGAGAGAGAGAACGAGTTGGTCTCGCGTAACAGTGTAAACGAATCCGTGGAGTGTTAAATTATTGTAATTTATCTTGTCTGAACGGTAGCGACGCGCGGCGAAGCCTTGTGGCACGACACGAAAATCACTTTCTGTGACGTACAATTACGTGCAAATAACGCGGCCGGATCAGAATTCGTCCGCGATGGACGGACGTGAAACGTAGCGGCCGCGTGAGAGGGGCGATGGGAGGGGAGGGCAACGTGCAAAATATTACGTCGGGATCCGTCGTAATCGCTTAAGTGGTTAATTATGGTGCTCCGAGGAAGGCTAGAGGAGGCCGAGGTGGGATTAATCTTGGCATCAATTACTTCACTCTGGATCCCTTCCTTCTTTCGTCTTCTCTCTCTCTCTCTCTCTTTCTTTTTTTCACTCGTTTATTTTTCTTTTCACTCTTTTTACGTTTTATTTTTCTCTCATCTTACGCTCGCTGAAACTAGTTTTCCGACAGGATGTTCACGCTTCTGAATGGCGCGTGATGCGTCAGATACTTTTTCCCATTCATTAAACGTCCGTTGTGTACGCGCTCTCGTGCGCGAACGTTCCTTCGTCGAAGGTCTACTAGTATTTTTGTACGCTCGTTAAGACGCGCCGCGTTTTGCCCGGCAAAGGATCGGCCGTTGAACCTGCTTGTCGTTTTCTGCCGATCGGGCGGGATATATTTTTCGAAATATGCACGCCTCGTGTCTCCTTTCGATGCCTCCTTCCGTTGAATTCACTCGCGGTCCTCTGTAACGAGAGAGGATCCGTCGACCTGTTTCACCTTTTTTTTTCTTTTTTTTTTTGTTCTCTCCTCGTTATTTTCTTTGCGAAGAACAATCGGTAAGTCCAAATTTTCGGCGGTAATTTGGCAACGATTGCGTGAGCCAGTAGACTTGAGGTACTAACAATGTGCATCGGTATAATAACAGAAAAATGTAAAGGAGAGAACGTTTCTTCTCTCGTTTTCTCTCGTTTTCGCGCCTGTTCCACGTTCGCCTCTCGCCACTCTACGGTGCGTGCTACCGATCCTCCGGTAATTTCGAAATGCACGAACGCGTCCTTAAAATTGCGTCTTTCGATAACTACGTCTTGAAAATTATCACACAAATAAACGCCACGGAAGAAGAGCGAGCACTGCACGCGTTACCCAGAATTTTAATGCAAACGTCTCAATATCAATACGAAGATCGAAACAGCCTTTCGGCAATATGTTCTACAAGATCTTTTTCTTCTTCTTCTTCTTCTCTCCCTTCCTTTTCTTTCTCTTTTTTACATCGAAATTGGTTCTCTCTTTAAATCGAAATTGCAGATCGACGATGCACGTTTCTACGCAACAGGCAAAGTCCACACACACACACACACACACACACACACACATATATACATGCGCATGGATACTTCATCAACGTTATTTCTGTCGAATTTTTATGTGATTCTTTAATTACATTTCACGCGGCCGGCCCGCGTCGTATAACAACGCGATCGAAACAGTGGGACGTCGCATTTTTAATTCATCTCTGCCGGCGGGATTTTTCAACGATTTATTTTATTCCGTCCTGCGATGTTGTCCCGATGTAAATGCCCGAAATTCCCTATGAAACATTTCATTTTCCGCGGCTATTGTTTTCCACAACTGTCCGCCAAAAGTTTGGACGCGCTTTTAATTCGGTTAATAATCCGAACATTAACGTTGATATCGGAGTGGAGGATTGCTCTTCGACCGAAGATCATTTCCCAGGCGATAGAACTCGAAACCGACTTGTTTTTTATACTGTTTTCAATCAATTTGGAACGCGTAGAATTTTATCACAGACTTTCTTTCGTGTTTAATTTCGCACGATCGAATGCACCCTTTGTAGTCTAAAATTTGCGAAGAATCTCTTCTACTTCGACAGATTTGTATTTTAGAAGATTGTAGAAATTTTTACAATCACGAAAACACGAGAGATTACAAAGATTTGCACGTAACTTTGTTTTGAATATATCGTATAAAATTATATATATATATATATATTTGTACTATGCGAAATTCTTGTTCGCCCACTTTTCAGTCGAATTTCCTCCGCGTGGTTTCTACATCTCAATTTATTTTCTGGCGATGCGTTCAATTTTCATTCTCAGATTCGCGTGACCGTTTCATGCACGGGACATTGACTTGACAAACCTTCCGGCGTTATATCAGCCGGCAATTACGCAGATTCGCCGGATTGCTTGGCTCGTTGCTCGTTGGGTGCAACAGCCTAACTACTGCTAATTATCGGGCACGGCTCGTTGGACACAACAATGACTAACAATAAGTATATTTATACGGTGCATTATCGCGCGGCGTGACGCGCCGCGCGTGCTGTCGTCGAAATCGGGCGTCTATCGTGAGAGAAAATCGTCAATGTGCGCGGCCAAGAATTACGAAAGAGCGAGTTCGAGAGGAAATTCCGCGGGCCGCGTTATCTGAGCGTCGGCCGAGCTACGGCTGAAAATAAATGTCGCCGCGTTGCACAAATCGTCGCCAAACATCCAATTATCGTGCGTTGTTCTGAAAAAGTTTCCCAAGTTTTTAGTGTATTTTTTTTTTAGCACGTTGCTGCTATTCTTGTTCCATTGCAAATATTACCACGAATCGTTTAGTTAAATTTTTTTATAAACACACAAGCGTCTGCATTTAGTAACAAACTCGTATCTACACAAATATGTGCTCAGAATAGGAAAATCGGAGCGTGCTGGAACTCCGCGAAAGAGCTCGCGGAGGAAGTAGCAAAAGTTCCGGGACAGGTTTTCCCAGCGATAAACTTTTAACAATGTTCGCACAGTCGATTACTTTCGCGAGTAAGAATAATATTTACCCGACGGGAGGATCGTACGCGGCGTTTAAAGCTTCGTACGACACGTGCGTAAAACATTATCTCGCCTCGTCTTATTGCTGCGAAATTCGCTCGGATTGAAGGCGTAGCTGATTGTTCGCGCCGCGTGCCAGATAGCTTTTAATCTTTATATCGCGCCGTCTTTCAACTCCGAAATACGTACTCCGCTCGAGTCCGTTTCACGCCGTGCGTATCACCCCCATTTACCGAGCAATTTGCGTGAAAACGTAATAACATGCCCCAATAGCCTGCCATCCGCGATTATAAAACGCGAAGAAAAAGCGCTAGAAATCGAGGCGAGTTCTCGCGAAACTGCGCTCTCGCCGTGACACGCGCTTCGTCGCTACTTGGAAACTGCCTCCGCCTCCGGATTGCACCTCGCCGCATGCGAATATTGCATGCAAACCGGCCGAGAAGCGAGCGAACGAGAGAAAGGAGGGTCTAGAGATGGGTTCGACTATCGCGCGAGTATCACGTAGGTTCCGTTCGTTGTTTGCTTTTTTCCTTTTTTATTAAAAATTTTTTAAAAACTTAACGAGAAGGCTAATGCAGCAGAAGGACTCTCAGAGATGCACTCTTTTTTAGTTTGGCGAAATTTTCTCTTGCAAGTAAACGAAACGTCTGATTGCGTTACGAGGATTAATTTTAGCTATTTGTTTTTATTCAAAATCGAGCGATAGTCGTTGTAAGTCGTTTGATATACTGCAGACTCCCGTGTAACGCGTCAAAGATACGCATTGCGATCAGTGTCATTCATACAAGCAACTCTCCGCATTTTAAAGCCAAATTCGCTTTGGTTTTTTTTTTACCTTTATTATAATTAAATAATAAATTTCTAATTTTGTTAAATTTCCATAAAATGAGAAAGATTTCATATGTGTTTTTCTTTTTAATTAATAGCATGTATGTGCCATTTATTTATTAAAAAAAGAAAAAAAGAAAGAAACTGTCCTACTTGACAAAACGTAGAAAAATAAGAATCGGCAATAATCACTCCAAGCACGTTACATCGTACTACTGGAAAAAAATTCTCGTTTAGCACAGTTTCCTTTTGAACGCGAATTCACTCGACGCGTAACGTATCAGCTATACAGGGAGTGTATTGTAACTTTTTCGAGTTAGACGACGTGTGCGTATAACCTGTACGTACATTGAACGTCAACGAAACGCATCATTGAACCCGATTCGTACAAGATGAACAGCTGAAACGAATAAAACAGCTACCACTGTGGAGGAAGTGAAATCCACGAGATTTACTGTACGAAACTTATTGTTAGATATCGAACTATCGGCACGGATTCGTAAGTACATACATACGCGCACGTTGGGCTTGATCATCCTCCGTCCTTGGTTGATGAACGTACGAAAGAGAAAGAGAGAGACAGAGAGTGAAGGATGAAAAGAAAAAACGTGGCGCGAACGTGTGAACCGGTGGAGAGGGAGCGATGCGCGGAGGAAGAGCGAGAGAAGGACCGTGGGGAGAGAACCATAAACGATGTGTCTCGTTGTGCGAAGTAATTGACGAGTTCGCGTGTAGGCGGTTGGGCGCCTAGATCGCCTCGAGCGTACCGTAGGCTTATCCTCGGAGAGACGAAAAACGAAACGAAACGAGACGAAACGAGCAGCCCTGATACCGGCCGCCGCGAGAGCTGCGGGGCAGAAAGGAGTTAGAGGGGCGGGTGAGGTGGGTATCGCGCGGGTCGTGCACAGACACACGCGTGTGTACAGGCGGGTGGAGAGGAAACGAAACGAGAGAGAGAAAGAGAGAGAATTTACGAGCGAGTGGAGGAGAGAAAGAGAGAGAGAGAGAGAAGACGAGAAATTGACAGAGGAGTCGGTTAGTCAGGAAGAGAAAGAGGACAGAAATTGAGAGTGGGTTAGAGAGTGACCGTGTGTAGCAGAACGAGAGGCGAATATATATGCACGATAGAGAATTAGTGAGTGAACGAACGAACGAACGAACAAGAGAAAGAGAGGGAGAGAGAGAGAGAGAGAGAGAGAGGGGGGGAGAATGGAAAGAAGAGAGAAAGAGAAAAGGAGCCGCTGCTGCATCACCCTGAACTTGCCCGAATACCTTCTCTCCGAACCTTACGACCGTGTGTATCCGCTCCACCAATGCACATGGCACCCAAGCGAGTTCTCTCTCCTCTCTCTCTTTTTCTCTCCTACCCTCCTCTTCACGCCTGTCTCTCTTTCTCTCTGCGATTCTCTCCTCGCCTTTCTCCTCTCTATCCAGCCTCGTTCGCTCGCTTGCCCTTTCAGCCTCTGCTTCCTTTTCTCTTTCTTACTTCGCCTCCTCTTCGGAGTTAACCCACCCATTTCTTACGCTCTGCACGGTATACCGGGTGTCGGCGTAATATTCCAGGATATAGATAGCCCGGGTCGGGCGACGCCGACTTCCGTTGCAATATAGAGACGCAAAGTTATTGGCGGGTACCAGCCTCCCTCGGTTCTCTATTCGGCTTGTTACCAAACGAGGGCAGGAGGAACCCTGAACGACCCGTCCGATTTAACGTCCCTACCAGGAACCGAAGCTCGAAAATAGACTCTCGTCCTGCGTTTTCCAACACGCTCGAAGAAATCGCGAAATTCCTATCCCTTGTTCGAGATTTTGTTACAAAAAAAGAAAAAAAAAAAAAAAAAAAAGAGAAAGAGAAAAGAGAAAAAGATGCGACAGCATGGAAGGCAATCATCGTGCAGTGTAAAAATACAGAAAACAACCGAAAACCGGGATATTTTACTTCTCCGCGCGTAGAGTGCTCCAATAAAACAAACAAATAAAAGGAAACCGAGACGCCACGGTGCTCCGATCTATCCACACACAAAACATACACCCATTCCCAAGTCAAACATCTCACGGTTTGGAGACTCCCTCCTCAAATTCGAGACGGGATTCCATTGTGACGGGAACTGACGGAACACCCGATACATGAATACAGACACACACCGAGCACAGTCAGCATTATACACCTACCCTGACTCGCCTCTACCTACCTACCTGCTCGCTAACGAGCCTACCTGCCGGACTTCTTGCATTCGAAGAGGTTGCCCAAGAAGAGAAGAGAAGAGAAAAGAAGAGAGAAAAAGAGAGAGGACCCCATCCCTGAACCAGAGAACTGACCCATCCCCGTCAGCTCAGCCAACTACACCCCGCGGTGATACTTGCACCTTCCTTCTTTATAAACGGTTAAACAAATTTTCCCTTGAAAACCAGCTTTTCCTGGAAAACTGGGCGATCGAGAAATGCATAGATTCCAGAGAGAAAGAGAGAGAGAGAGAGAGAGAGAGAGAATGTGTTTGCACTCTCTCCCTTAGCGCGTCGTTCACCATTCGAGGATCTCTCAGGGACTTTGAAAAATTTTATAGCGGAACGTATAAAAATTTGATTTATTAAACGCCGAGCGTTCTCCGAACTATTGTGTCCTTCTCTTTTGTTTTTTTTATTTTTTTTTTTTCATTTTCGAGTACTCGCTGCGTTTTTGTTCGTTGACTGTGATGGCCTGTTTGGTTTGAATGAAGCTGTCGTTCGTAGGTTAAAGGTATCTACGACAGAGAAAAGTGGATGAAGTTGATACTCGTTGACTGGTCGATTTGTGCTACTGAATTCTAATGTTTGATAGAGATTGAAAGAAAGGTTGGATGGTGTGATTAATATCGTGATAATAAGCTACGGTTATTGAGAAATGGAAAAATATCTTTAGTCTTCGAATTATTCAAATATTTCTTTAAATTATGAAATTTCTTCTCTCCTAAGGAGGTGAAACGTAGCTTATTTTCGTTCGTGCTTTGAAACAACGTTGAATTTACTTCTAGTGTTTGATGTTCCTCGCATGTATTGTGAAAAAAATACTTTGTTTCGAAGATCATGTCACAGGTTTATTCATTAAAACTAATATCGAAAATTAGCCAATATTGCATGTTATTATTAATTCGTCTCTGTTCTCGAGTCTGCACGATCTGAAATGGATGCCAGATGTTATTAAAACCAAAGAAAGCCAAAAAAAAAAAAGAAATCCAAAGGGGATTACAGGGTCGAATGGTTGAATTCTCGTTTCAAGATTATATTTCAGGAATTGTTCAGGGTTCGAAGCTTCGTGTGAGTTCCATCGGTCGAGTGAGAACAGAGTCCCTGTGTTGATCGAGAAACGAGAGATTGTTAGAGTTTCTTGTCGATTCGGTAGAATCTCGATCGTCGTGGTCGACTTCTCCCTGGGATCGATAAGCAAGAGTTCCCTGGAACGGAGTTTCCGCTTTCGATGGCGGCCGAAAGATTCGGTCCCTGACCTGCGACACGTGCTGGCCACGTGGGCCCTTTGATTCGCGTTGTCACGCAACGTATCACGCAAGGGAGACGCGATATTTGATCAATTTGGAATGAGTAATTTGCCATATTTAAATCGGCGATGAAATAAAACCCTGTTTCTACCAGTCAGCAGCTTAACATCATGTGCTTTAATCCTTTTAATTCGTTGTTTCTATTTTATATCTCATTTTATGTCGTTATCTACTAGAATTACATATCTAAACGTGTGTATTAAAAGACTGCAATTAAAGTGTCCGACGCAGTTTGTTCAATTCATATTCGACGTTGTTTCGTGAGACTCCTGTTTAAACTTTACTCCAATTCTCTATTCTAGCAAATAGTCCTATATATATAGGACTGTATATATATATATGCAATGATAAATTCATATATTCAAAGTTCTTCTCCTAAAATTTTAATCTTGAATTATTTTACTTCTCACTCTCTTATTTACATATTTTACAAAATTTCCGCAAAACGACAAACAATACATAGTTTCTTATGTACAAAGTATCCCATAACCGAGTGGTGATTGTACGTGAAGAAAACGAGACGAAACTTCTTCGTTAAAATTGTTCGTTTCTCAGAAAATCGAGTTCGAAAATTTATCAACGAACTCATTCTCCTCGATTCTAACCTCTCTCACAGACGTAGATCGCGAGATCTATACATATATTTCGTTCCAATACGCTAATATTTACCTATATGCTTTACTCGAACTCGAAGAAACTCACTCTCCGTCAATTAGTGCCCATGCACGCGCAGCAATGAACGAATTCGCACATCGTTTTTCACCTATATCGGGAGGCAGAGTCGGTCAACAGACTTATCTTCGGGGCCAGAGTGCGTCGACAAACATGTTGAACATTCGCGTACCGCGATAAGCGCACCGCGATATCGCGTGGACAAACATATCCGCCGCCGCGACTCAAGCGTGCACACGTACACGCGCACGGGGAAAAGAAAGAAAGAGAGAAAGAGAGAGAGAGAGAGAGAGAGAGAGAGACTGTTCGTGCTTGTGTGTCGCGGAATCCCTGCAATCGCCGCGGTTCGTAGCGAAAATTCGAATGAGACGTCTCGCGGGTAACGCGAGCCGTGTTGCACGGCCACTAATCCACGCGTAGACGCGAGCTGGCAACGTAATCGCGTGATCCAATCAACGCTGATAACAAGATAAGCTCCGGCTACGTTCGCGCGACGCGAACCTCCTCCTCGGTATCGTCGCTCGATCTCCTCTCCCTGGGGATCGTATCTTTCTTCGCCGAGGTCACGTACGGACGTGATATCCCCAACTGCACTGGATTTATCGACGTCTCCTCTCGCCATCCGAGATCTCGCTCGCCAATCTTTGGAATCTCGCCTTCGTCGTTTCATCGTGATTTTATCTCGTCTCTCGCGAGATAGAAATGCGCGACGTGTGACGCATAGTTAACCGCCTCGTTCGAGTTCCTTCCGATGGAGTTGGTTTTCAAACTCTGTACTCTTCTTCAGGGGTGATGATTTCAATCTTTGTGCGACTTTTACTCTACTCGCACGCGAAATTTCATGGTCCTTGAATCTGTCTCAGGTTTTTCAATCTCTCTTGTTGATCCGTTGAGGTCAGTTTCGTTTGAATCAGTGTTCTCTCGAAAATTCCTTGATTGAAGAATGTCCGCAACCCCTTTGAACTTCAGCAGATCGGGAACTCGAAGTTCAAACTGGACAAGGACAGTTTCAATAAATCGAAATAACATTCTAACATTCTGCAACTCTCAAATTAATCGACATTCTGAAGTATAATCCGTTCCTCTTTCTTGCCAAGAGGATCTAAAAGATCTGACTTTCTAAAGTATAATACCTTTTTTCTCCGTTCAAACTTCCGTGAAAACTTTCGATTTATCGAAATGAAAAGAAAAAAGAAGAACGAATATATTATTACAAGACATGATACGGTATATAATAAATCGATAGGTGGGTTTCACACGAGGGAAACTGAAGATGGTCGTTTAACAGCGTCGCGTAGCAGGATCCGCGGGTATTATCGTGCGACGACGCACGGCACGCGCGCTGTTTACACGAGAACGGTGTTCCTTGACAAGATTAATAATAGCCGGAATTGAATAACTTATTACGAGCGAGCGCGGCTGCAACGAGCGCCTAGTTGCATCACGGATAAACATTAACGCTATTTAAAGGAAGAGATTCATTCATTGTGTACACACCGTGGCTCGGCGACCGCGTTTCCTGGTTCGGTCGAGCACGTGTCTACCAGCGTGAACATTTACGTGCTACGAGATGTTACATAGGTCGAGACGGACGATTTATTTGATCGGCGAATGGAGTGACATTTAAGTTACTGGTAATTAAAAAGAATGTCAATTTCAATTATCATTCAATTTAATGTCTTTTAATTTAAAGGCTTACGTACCTCGGTACAATAGAGAAATTGAAATATATATATATATATATATATATATTTTTTTTTAAATGTAAAATTATTTCGTTGAAAAATTAATATGCACGTCTTATTACGTGTTATTTAAGCAGCAATTGCTTGCTTTTTTGTTGGCCAAATGATATTAATTAATATTAATTCCACATTGTGATTGCATTATTTTGGTATTATTTTCGAAAGTGCAATGGATCCCTTATTATTGAAAATACTGCAAGCAGCAATATTTGCGGCGATTTCAATCCGAGTGAATTTCTTTGAAACAATTTGTAAACAGTATATATAAACCACGTTATAAACAGTTGAGCAGTACATTAGTATAAATTGTACATATTTAGATTATTTTCTCCATTGGATATCAACTTTCGTAGATATCGCTGTTTCTGCCTCGACCGCACAGTCTAAACTTTCGAAGCTACAGTGAACAGTTTTGTGAGGTCAGAAAAGCATATATTTTATTATCGACTGTTAGTTTTATCTATTAACAATAAATATTGTTATTCTTTTGTATTGCTCTATTAGTTTCGAGTATAAAATATATGTTACAAAATATAATACTAAAAAAAGTATTAAAAATATTTTTACAAATCACTTATTCGATGCATTCTTTTCTAAATATATACATGCGTGTGCTAATAATTTTGGGACGCACTGTATATAATCCAGTACTTTTACGAATTTTCATATGTATTTCAACTATTCCTGAAAGATCGTACTTCATAGAGTATGCAATACTTGAAAAAAATCGATTTTTTTTATCTTATCAAAAGCATGAAACCCATTAAATTCGCGAACGAATAGAATAATTCTAAAAGTTGACCTAATTCACATGGTAATTGTACGTTTCTCTTCGTCGTAATTTTTATAGTTACACGTTGACAAGTAATTCTCGCAGATAGTTTGTGAAGTGTTGTATCAACGGGGAAAATGAAACGAGCGACGTCGCACGATATTATAAGAAAAATATCATTTTTCACTTAAAATATTGGACTTTCCACTTTTGTATCGCGATATAATTACGTAGCTTACTCTGTTATTACTTCGATTATTGTTAGGGAATAAATTGGATTTCACAGTGTTACAATATTATCTAAATGTACTTATGCTATATCTGTATCTTATCTCGCTGAATTTCATCAATTCTTTTCGCTCGATCTCGCCCTTTGTAAATCGGGAGTGATAATTGCGATAATTCGTCGTCAGCGAGTGTTTGGATTTTCAAGAAACTCTAGTATATTTTATCGGGCAATTTTTTTTCTTGTTAAATTTCCAAAGAGTACGAGTAACGATACACTGTGAATCCCGTTTGTTATTGTTACTTTAACGACAAACATCGAATATTTCTTCGCAGGAAGAAAATTAACAAAACGAGCGTTAACCGTTGTCCGATACAATTAAAATTAGCAATCCTGTTACATCTCGACTCGCTTTTCGATCGCGATAAATTGGGATCAATTACACGGAGCAGGACTTTGCGATAAATTTCGGCTGGTCGTAAAGTTTCATTCGCGGTGGCGCGCGACCACGGTGCTCTTTACGCTTTTATAATATCGCGGATCGTCTGATTGCCGCCTGTAGTACCCTAATAAACGTATTAACGTATTACGACGCGTGTTTTTATTCGACGTGCGGAGAATGGACAAGAAGAGAAAAAAAAAGAGAAAAGAAGTGGAGAGAAGGGAGAGAAAGAGAGGGGGGCAAAAAAAAGAAAAAAAAAAAGAAGGAACCGCGCGCCACCGCGAAAGAATGAAAAAGCAAAAGGCGCGTATGATAATAAGGCATGCCCACCAAAAATACCGGTTTCCCTCTCGGGCCCGTGGTTACGATTCAGGTTTGTCCTGCCTGTTTCCGAGACTCTGTCGAAACGATTTTCGTCAAACAAAGTCGCTCGACCGTACGGCTCTCCAGTCAATTAACGCCAGAGGACCGTCGTCGACCTCTCCCTTCGTCTGGAGAGGAGCGTTTCTCCTGAGAAACAAGAAATTTCTAAGGACCGATCTTTCGAGACCTGGATCAGAAAGCCTCGGTTACGATGGAAGAGCGAAAGGAGATAGATGTTGGTGTTCCGTGATCGGGCTCCTCCTAATCCACGCCATTTTTCAACAGTTCACGAGCATACGATTCAATGGAAGTTCGAAGACCGTAGACGATTTAGAAGATGATTAACAAATGAAATATCCAAAGTTTAATCGAAACGTTTGTCGGGTGACTACCCGATTTTCGTGAGTCATCCGACAGTGTCCAAATGGAGCGCTGACAAACAGTAGATTAGATTGCCTAGTCAGGGGTACAGAAACCACGATAAGATTCACGAGGACGCGTCGATTCGCCCTTTGCCTCTACAAACTACAAATACTGAAAACGTAGAAGCATTGTCGATTCTCATACAATCAACAACTAATAGCAGTAGACGAAATAAACTTGTCTTCTTTGGAACCCAATATGTACTTTAGTATAGCATAAAGGATCTAACGTGAAAGAAGTGCAACGTGCATCGCTCAAGTAACTTTTTTAATCTTGAACTGTTGAATTGTTGTTCGAGGAGCGAGGAGTTGAGAATGTTCACGATTGAAAAAATGGATTTTAACTTCTCTTTAACTATTCGAAGGGGATTCTTGGCAATCAATGCAACGCAAAAGCAAAAAAACAAACAAGAGGGTCAACGAAGTAAAATAACTGACGAAGAATTGAAAGCTTCGTTCTGAAAAGTGTTGATGAAACGTGTCGAAAATGTTGGTACCAAAATGGCCGGCGCCGGGGTCGAGGAACGGGAAGGACGATGCACGGGGAGATTGAAAAACGTAGTGCGTGAAAGGGGGTGATGAAGGGAACGCGGTCGAAAACGAGAGGGACAGACGAGTGGATGAGCAAGAGAGAACGAGCGACATCGAGACGAGGTGAAAAGAAAGAAAGAAAGAACGAGAGGGAAGGTGGTAGCTAAGAGCGAGTGAGAGAGGAAGAAGAGCTGGCGGAGAATCGCATAGAACGAAGGAAGGAAAGGAACCAAGAGCTGTTGCAGATACGTCGGTGGGTCCAAGGGAGGGCGAGAAGAGAAGAGGCCCAGAGAGTAACGAGAAAGGAATAAAGAAGAAGGACGGGGAACGAGAATCACACACACACACACACACACACACACACAAACATAGAGAGAAGGGAGAGCACAACCGTCCGTTGAACGAAGGTTAGCAATCTGCGTAGTGTTTTACGACAACTATAAATATGGCTGTAAAGCTCTTTGTTTAGAGCAGCTAGTCTCCGGCTTTCGAAACTCTGCCCTTCTGCTCTGCCAGAGCACGGCCATTTATCCGTCGAGCGTGCCGCCAGTGTAACCAATTCTTCCCTCTCGATTCGTATTCGTACGCCGGATAACCCAACCTTTGAACGACTTTTGTACAACGACGGTACTTTTAGGCCCGACATCGATGCGCGAGATGCACGAGGTCAATTCATGGGATTCAATTATGGCTCTGTGTGGTTCCAGTTTGATGAAGACCTGGTACCTCGGTGAGAGTCATTAAACGTAAATTGGGTACACACTTTCGATGTTATACGATGCCAGGAGTAAGCAACTTAGAATTACGTGCTCCAGCTCGTGCGCAGACATACTTGTAGATGCTACGCTCTCTTGTGTACGAATGGAACAGCGAAAATGACCGTTGTCAAACTTCTTCATCCACTGGATTATAATAGATTTTAGATTTGCTACACGATCCGTGTCTCGATCTTTTGTCCAACGGCTCAATCTCGGAAGGAAATTAATCGCGATCTCACGATTTAATCGGGCACGGTGTTTCTCAGATGCACTCAGAGATACAGGATCGCAGAAACGGAAAGACGTCGAAAAGTATTTCTCTTGCTGTCCGAGAAAAGAGGACAAACACGAACGCGATCCATTTTTCTTTTTTTTTATACTTCGTTCTTCTTCGTTCTATCCGTGCCGGGAAATTCGCTCTGTTGTATCCTATGAACCGCGATAGATCACGATCTTTGCATCGATTTTCGAAATCCAATTACCACCAGGGTCCTGATACGAGGTGAAACGAGGTGAAACGAGGTGAAACGAGGCGGTTTCTGGATGGCGATGGTGGTGATGTCCGGTCGGCACGATCGCCGTGTTGCACGCGCGTGAGTGATCGGCTCGCGGAGAGACGGCGGAGGGCGCGTTTACACGTGAAAATTATCGACGACTCCGCGCCGGTCCATTAAAAAGGAGGAAAAGAAACCGCTCCGTCCAGTGGCATCTGCTAACCATATGCTAAAATGACTGAGCCTGGATAACACCCTGTCACGCTAATGTCAGGTTAAGCGGCGAGAATGATTTACAAGCGGCGAGTCGGAGCGGACCGGCAACGTTCGTTCGTCGTACACCGTGTGGCTCGCGTGTGCGCGCGCGCGCACCGCTCAACTCGCTTGCTTTCTCGCACACACCGGTGCTCTCCACGATACTCGTTACAACAACGTTATTGCTCGGGCGCAATTAACGTCCGCTAGATACGCCGCGTCGATAGGTTAAACGCGCGAGACACGTCGCGTGGACTTGCCTCTCTCTCTCTCTCTCTCTCTCTCTCTCTCTCTCGATCGTTCGAGCTCGCTTGCTCGTTCGTTCTTCCACCTTGACGCGTTAAAATAATTTATGCCTTCCCGACGCTGGCTTCCGGATGTATTCGTTACGCTGGAAACGATCAGTCTGCCTGATTCCGCCAGGTCGTTTGTCGATACTGGTCAATTTGCTCGATTTCCAAGTGGCACCACGGGTGTTTCACGGGTGGTATTCTTGGTAGGCTGTGGCCAATCGGTTTGTCGACGCTTCGTCGGTCGTTTGATATCTCTCAGCATATGACAGGGATTAGATGGCGTGTATTGGTCGCTAGTGTGAATCATTCCGGTGTGTTCTACCGATACCAGTATATTAATTGGCGAGTATTTTGGCGATGATAATCGAAGTCAGGCGTATCTGGAGTATCATAGAACTCTCGATCGTAGTATTTTTAGTTTTATTGAAGTGTCTGAAATTTTAAATTTATATGGAATTGCTCTCCAAGTAGATAGGTAGGTTGCTACATCTTGTAAGTTATGAAAATTCTACTTAATTTATTGAGTAAAGATCGCAATGGCTTCCATAAGAGTCGTGCATCTTTGTTTATAATATGTTGCAACGAAGAACACGAAATGGCATTAATTTAAGACATTTGTCATAAAATGTATCGTTACGTATTATTATAAAATACAAAAAAAAAAGCAAAGTGACAGTCAAAAATCCTCGGTAGAACCGCGAACGTTGGCAAAACGATAAGAGAAAAGGGGGGTAGAAAACGGTGAAACAGGATCGGTGGTGGGGTGATATGGCGCGGAAACAAAAGGCCGGCCGGGGAGAGTACAGCGAAGAAGAAGGGAGATATGCTGATCAATCGGATCCACCGGCGATACGGCGGTGAGTTAACTAGGACTAAATAAGGTAGCTTGGTCGGTCTCGGTAAATAATTGTATCTCGTAAAGCGACTAGGTAACCGAGGATTTATATGGGCGTAGCCGACGGGGCCGACACTTGCTACTTCGATACACGACGGCGCACAGCGGCCGCCACTCTCTCTCTTCCCTCTCGTTCTTCTCCTTTATCCAACCACCACCACCATCACCACCACCACTTCCTTGTCTTTTTCCTTTCCTTCGAGTTAGCAGCAACGTTAGCACACGCGAGAGTACATCGCGTTCTCGTGCACACGTGTCACGGGAAGGTGGTGGCCGTCGAAGGGGACGTTGTCAATGGTGGTCTCCATCCTCCCCCCTCTGGTCAACGTTGCATCAAAGGCTTAACTTCAGTCATGCAAATTAACCGGCGATAACTGGACGACCGGCTAATTATATTCGCGAGATTTTATCGTATGTTTCGCCGAGGGGTCTTGGCTCCGTTTTCATCCAGCCTTGTCCGTTTTTCCACACGGGTACAGTACAGTAGGTTGGCTTCAGTTCTTTCAATCGCTTCTGAGGTCACTTTTTCGTGGTAATAAATTCAATTGGAGTAACATTATTGTGGGATCAGCGTCGTAATAAATTCCCTCGCGTAAGTTTAGTTAACGAGTAATTCTACGAAGTAATTACGAGGCAGTCTGTGCTTCACGGATGGTTATAGAAATTCTGTTTTATCCAAGCATGCGCACACGCGTATGTGTGTGTGTGTGTGTGTGTCGTTGAGCGTACCTTTATTCGCGAAAAA
The DNA here is from genome assembly GCF_011392965.1 of Frieseomelitta varia. Lineage (NCBI taxonomy): Eukaryota > Metazoa > Arthropoda > Insecta > Hymenoptera > Apidae > Frieseomelitta > Frieseomelitta varia. The sequence continues at coordinate 545,624 of NW_025109762.1, forward strand.
TCCCAAATCTGAGTAATTCAGATTAATCGCGTTGCCCAATGTTGTTCGCTTTCGCCGTTCTGAAAATGTTGGATCACATCGGAGACAGAATTCCCGGTATCGCGAAAATTCCTCGTGCTCGCCGCGTATTTCAATGGGATTAAAAAGTTTCCGCGATACGGATCGCTGCACCCTTTACTCCCACGCGGCCGATACGGAGCGATAGGCCCCAGCAAAAAGGAGGGAAAAAACGGGAAACGTGGCTCACGCGGGGAAAAAGAAAAAACGTTGCCCCCTCGATCGTTGATCAACGATCTGGGAAATTAATTATCGTGCACGAAGGAGCCTCCCGGAGATTATTAGTCACGGCTTGTCCGGCGAGTTCACGTCGCCTCGAAGGTGCTTTTGCTCTCTTTCTCTCTCTTTGCCTCTTTGTTCGATGAGTTCACACCCGTGGATTTGCTATAATCTTATCGGAGCGAAGATAGCGTCGGTAAACCGATAAAAATCGCGCGGCTGGCGATCGTCGTTCGCTCTTTAACAGCCTGTCCTCATTCCAGCGGTGAAAACGTCGACACCGAGGGCGAACTCGGTGTCCCAGGAGGCTACGTGCGTTTTAATTTATTCAATGGAAACCCTTTTCCGAGTAGATAGAGCGGGCACGCCGGAAGTCACGCGTCCGCGTGTCCCGTACCACGCGTGACCATCCTCTTTTCTAGCTTCTACGCCTCCCGATTGCGATATTTCGATTCACCATTGCTAAATCCTCGGCTGGACTGTGTCGTTTTTTCGCTCAAGACAGTTTCTTTGGTATTAACGGCTTCAACGGCGAATAAAATATCAGGCTTGTTTGATTGTGAATCCCAAAATTCCTTGAAGTCAATACTTCAACAACGAACAGAGTGTCAAGATTATTCGGTGTATGTGAATAGTCGTTTAACTTGGATTGGTATCTGTGGCGTTCCAGGCACCAAGTTTTACAATTTATCATCTTTCCTTAAAGAATCTCTTCGAATTTTTATTTCTCGGATATTTCCATATCGGAATTGTTGGAAACCCGTAGTGTCTTGGTTAACTCTAACTCCAACCAAGACCGAAATTTTGTCGAAGCTCAAAGCAGGTACTCTCGGATACCAAATGACCGAAAACCAAAACTCGTGTAATCAAACCGAACTTTTTGATCGAGAATTCCTAGCTCGCGAGATGCGTTCTATCCATATCGGGATACATCACTGAGATTCTCCGCGAAAATTCCGATCTTGCCGATCGTTTATTTACCCGGTTCACCGGGTAACGGAACAGGCGCGCGCGTGGAGATACGCGAGATCGTGGCGGTTTCCCCGAGGGAACCGCTGTTCGAAACTGGTTAAATTCTAATACGCCCATTGGCGAACTGGAGGAGGAGTGGTTGTTGGTGGTGGTGGTGGCGGATCGAGACTCGAGGGGGGCCATAGATGTTTCGCGGTGGCCGTATAAAAAAGGCAGAGCCCCTAATTTGGAACTTTATCGTCTTGTTATCCTTGCACCTTACGATACTGACGAACGGAGCTCTCGGTGTCCCGGTGTCACTGTGCTTCGCCACCTTTTCGCGATGATGGTCAATAGCTGCTGGCTGCTGCTTGCTCTTTCTCTTGATCCCCTCCGGAGAACGCTCGTCGATATATGGCGCGCGCGTACGACCGAGACGGAGAAAAATCGACGGGACGAGAGAGGAGTGAACGAGAAACGGAATGAGAAAAAGAGAGAGAACAGGCGTGGAAAGGATACGCGAGGACGGGGGAGAACGATGAAACGGAGAGAGATACTTGCGTAGAAGCAAAAGAAACGAAGAGGAATACACATGTGTTATACAGTCGGTTGCAGAAGTACATCTGACGAATTCGCAAATATTTCGAGGCGGGAAAACAAGGACTTTGATTGATTTCGATCCTGAAGTATCGACGATAAATGTTTCTTACATTTGACTCACGAGAGAACATCGTGAGTGAATCGAGCGCGCGAAATCTTTGAAAATTCATATTTCGGCTACCACCGTGTGTAGATTGTTCGATACTATATGTACAGATTTTTCTTTAGAATTTATTTCTATTAAATATAATTTGTGCTCGATTCGTACCAACTAAAAATATTCAAATGTTTCTTTTTCTTGAAATATTCAAGGTAGACGTTTGTGGACTTCTGTGACCGACTGTATATGTATATAAATACAGAATATATGTATATATATATACAGAATAGTAGTAGGAGTGGGTGCTCGTGTCTCTTTGCCCCCTCTCCGCGGATGCTGGGACCCAGTGGGGCCCCTCACCGTCCTCTCCTTCATTCCTCTGTGAGCCCGAGGCCAAGAACACAGGGCCGTAGGCCCCATCCTCGGTACCAACGTCGGCTACTCGTGGCTTTTGCGGCGTTGCCGGGTCCTCCTTACGATCAATCGTGGGCTCTCCTCTCGCACTCTCGTTTCGACGAGAGGGAGCCCCGGTTTCGTATAAATTACCGCTCTGCGTGCCCGTACCAAAGTCGTTTCGACGTGTCACGTATTATACATACACGCGCGCGCGTTTATACACACGCACGCGGCCCGTTTCCAGCGCGGGAGAATTGATTTTAAAGAACCAAGAGAAGGAGAGAGGGATTCTCCTTGCGCGTGATTACGGGTGGTTGTTACAGTGGTCTCTGTTCTGGCTTTGGTCGGATGTCGATGCTCTCTTCGTCTTCTTCTTCCTCCTTCTCTCTGTGCTCGCTTTTCTTGCCTCGATTCGACCAGTTTTCTCGGGGCGAGAAGGGGAGCACGCGCGTACCGCGGCACCCAAGCATCGCGAAATTTATGGAGGACGACGGATCGTTGTCACGAGATCCACCGCTGCTGCCTGCAACACACACGCAGCTGCGCACGCCAAGCAGGTGTGTTTGTGTGCTCGTTAACTGGTAATGGAGATTGCCACCTTAGATTCTCGCGACCACCCGTGTTTCCATCGAATTCTGCGTGTTCTTTCCGAGTGGCCACACGTACCCCTCGTCGCAACACGTCGAGCTCCGCGTCAAAACGGAGTCCGGCTGCCGAATCCTTTCGTGACCCAGCTAGAGAAAACATCGTCGCGTTACACAGCCTGCTGTTTGGCCAATTTCGACGTCGGACCGACTCTCAGAAGTCGACGTCTACGTCGTGGATTTTTCTTTTTTCTTTTTTTTTTTCCTTGGTATTTTCTTATTTGAATCTGTCATTTACGAGCGCACGCGGGGGCTAGCAAACTCGTAAATGTCGAGCGCGAACGCGTGCGTTGGAGAATTCGATCGTGGAAGAGAGCAGCCGGATGCTGGCAGGATCGTTCCTTTCCGGACGGAAGGTCGTCGTACCGAAAATATCACGCGTGTGCGCGCCGAGGTCGAGGAATTCCTCCGGTTGGTTTATTTCTTTCTGGAAATTACCGCCGGTCGCATTTCTGCGTTCGACTAAACAGAGGACGATCTTTTTCTTCCTCTCGTTTCTTTCCGTTGCCGGTTTTTTTCCTTTTTTTTTTTTTTTTTTTTTNTTTTTTTTAATACTCCGCCCACGAGTCAAGAAGGCAGCTCGATTCGCTTCGGCGACAAACTGTGAACGATCGTGGAGACCACCGTTGCTACACGGTGTTTAAATCGTTTCTCGGCCTTGTCAAAACTTTGCTCGATAAAGAAATAAAATAAAATTCACGAAGAAAGTGAGTCGCTCGAATACGCGCATCTCTCGCTGATAGCGCGAATTTTGTCGAAGATTTGTGATCGACAAGACCAGATTTCAACCCTTAAGCATTGTTAATGTTTCATAAATTATACATACATATTTATTGTCCTGAACGAAAATTAAAATCAAATTTTAGTAAATTGTCATAGCTCTTGCTGACTGACGAGTCTCGAACGCTTTTCCTTCGTTAACGATTAACTTATTTATTGGGATAAAATTTTTGATACGTACGAGGCAGAGTGTACAAATGGACTAAACAAATTAGACTGGACCCGGTAATTTTTACAACGTACACTTGTGTTTAGAATACACAGCACGTTACTATTTTCTCATTTCCTGTAACTTTAATACCAAGAAGTAAAGAGCCTATAACTCATTCGTGATGATGAATTTGTAATGTTGAAGACTAAATGCTAAATCGAATTTGTTCGAATTAATCAGGAAATCAGTCGATCGTAATTAATCACTTGAGCGACTAGTTTGCGTTCGCCTTATTATCGGTTTAAGGGATTACGAAGAAATTGCTGGATAATGCGTCGAGGCAAGTGTTTCAAAGATCTATTCTCGTACATGAATTAATACGATTAGTCATTCGATTAGTACAATACGTGTTGCGCACGCTCTTTGTAATATATTTAGAGTGGATAAGTTATTATGTTAAGAAGGAGAAAAGATGCTGAACGAACGTCGAATTGCTCGTTAAGTAGTCGCGAAGTTCGACGAGTGTAAATGGTGAAGGAAGGGGCACGACTGGGAAAATAAGGAAAACAGCGAGGCCGCCAGAGTTATTGACCTTCTCTTCTTCTTTGATCGGTCGACTGTCGAAAGAGATGGCGGCCGATTAAAAACTCATCGGCGAGCAATAACCGGCCGGTTACTTTCCTTTTTTAACCGTTATCGTAGACGCGTCATGCTCTCGCTTTCTTCTCAAGGCGTCCTCCCCCCTTTTCCGCCGTTATCACAGCTTTATCTCGCCCCATTACCATCGTAAAACCCTCGGCCGTGAACGCGAGAGGGAGCGCGCTCCGTTTTCTCCGTGTTATTACCGCGTTCCTCTCGTATTCCCCTTCTATCTTGATCTGCTCGCGCAGAATACGCGCCGGTTCTCGTAAACTACGCGAAACGAGGGCCCCGGCAAACAAGATTTGAATTCGCGCCGCGTGGACCTTCGCCAAGGGTGAACAAACCACCCTCCTTTTTGGAGAACACGCGACTCTGTTTGCACTTTTACGGTTCGGGTTCGATGGATGCATTTGTATATTGTTTTTCTATGTTATATATATATTTATATATCTACAATTTTTTTTGTGCAGAATTTTTTTAGAATTTATTTTATAGAAGAGGTTGCACTTTAATGTTATTTGTTCGAAGTACTTGGTACCGAAGTTGGTATCGAGTTTATTTTACAAGAGGGATTGGATTTTTGCGATATTTGTCGAGATTGGAGTGCAATAGTGCTTTCATATTTTATGAGAGACTGGATTTTCGTGGTATTTGTTGAAATTGTACAATAGAACTTTCGTAGCTGTTTGTCAAGAATAAGGATTGAATTTTTGCGGTGTCTGAAGCAGCACACTTGTCACCGAGACCGGAGTTGATTGCAATTGCAACGAGTTTTTGTCAGAATTCCGAAAGAAAGAGGAAACGATGCCGCGCTCGTTCGACGATCAGAAATTTTCCACGTCAGGCGAACGATCGTAGAATCTTTCCGCCGAAGGATCGACCGAAGGCGAAACGATGCTGAAGAGTAGGAACGTGCTCGCTCGGCGGGAATTCGGCGATTCCGGCAATCGTAAATGGTGTTTCGAAGCAGGCGCGGGACTGGCCGAAGCAGCCTTGGCCGAAGGCGCTGGCACGGCACCCATTGTCCGCGCCGTCTCTTGTTACGAGACGAGACGAGCCAGCCGGGAGAGGAACGGAGAAGTACCAAGAGAGGAAAAGACGGCAGAGTGAGGCGAAGCAGAGAGAGAAAGAGATAGGCAGCCAGACGGCGGTCAAACAGGCACAGACCCAGGCTTCCTTTTATCCTCGTTCTTTTCCTTCTGCCTCTCTCCGTTCGTCCCGTGTTCGTGCCACGGTGTGTGCTCGTCTTCTCTTTCTTTTGTTGCTTTCCTTCGCGCGCTGGGTCTTGCCCAGCCGGGGGACCGTGCCGAGTCAAAACCACCTTATGTGCCTGGCCGGGGCCCCCTGGCAGTAGGTCTGTTGCCTCGAGGCCTCTGCCCTCTTCTCTCTTCTCTTCAACGACGATCCCTCTTCCTCCTCGCTCTTTCTCTCTCTCTGGTCCATCTTCTCGTTCCCCCTTCGTTCCGTCTTACTCTCACCAACCTTCTCAACGGCCAGTCGCCGTCGTTGCAGAGAGATTGCAACGAGGCTCCTCTCTCTGGGTCTGGGGCCCACGTTGACCTCCGGTCAAACCCGGGCCGTCGAGTTTTCGTACGGTGGTTAGAGGTCTCTTGCCTGAATCGATGACAGAACTGTTGAAAATTCTTGAGGGCCTTCATCTTCTTTCTCGGTCCCAGGAAATTTATGTTCCAAGAGAGAAGGCGAGCCGAGAGATATTGGGGCGTTCGTTAGGGTTGAATTATGGAGATTAGGATGATATTTTACGGGCATCGTTGGTTTCGTGTTTCTCGATAAACTTTGATTAATTCGTGGCTAAAATCGTTGGTACCCCCATTGACGAGACCAACTGTTGAAAGTTGGTCGCGTCAAGTTCGAGTTGGGACAGTCTGGATCTTTGATCAACGAGGAATAACTACTTGTATGATAACTGGGGAAGGAAATTTGAAAAATTCGATAATGTTCTGTATGAAATGGACGTACAGACTGCATCCTTTTTCATTTCTTCCTTTCAGTTACATTGCACTCGTATTTGAACGAACTAAACTCAACCAAGTCCAGATCGAGATTACCAAACTGTGCATATTTCTACAAATTTTTCAACTTCTTCACAGTGTCCTTTCAATTACATTGTACTCGTATTTCAACGAACTAAACTCGACCAAGTTCCGATTGAAACCAATTAACGTACAAATTTCTATTCGAGAGATGATCATACCGAATGTTTAGGATCAATCAAACTCCACTTCGCAAGTGACATTTGAAACTGCCAAGAAAAAAAAAAAAAAAGAGAAATTTCAAAGAGTCGACGACGACGCGAACGAAACGGATGTCTACGGCAGCGTTCGCGATCGGTTCGATCAGTCCGTTTGCGGTGGCCTCGCGGTCGCTCTCGGATTCTAACCAGCCTAGCACGTCGCAGGCCCCGTGTACGTGACAGTGGGTCTGGCCTCGAGGCCTGTCAGGAATCTCCGGGGTCCCATTACGAGGGTGCGCCTACTTGCTGATCTTTTACACGGCGAAAACCCGTTTCGTTGTCTTCGGGATGATCCCCAACTGTGTCTGCCCGCACGTGCGCTTTTCCGACAACGTCGTCTTTCATTGCCGGCGAGAAACGGGCATAGAACTAGTTTCGCCGTTTCGTTCTGCGCCTTTATATTATGCAAATACCGCGATCCGCGATAATGAGATTCCGTCCTCGCCTCCTCGGCGATAAATAATCGCCGCGCAGCTTTCTCTAATGAAAATCGAGCGGCGGCCTATCCTATAACGGCGAAAATACACATCGTCGTCATACACACGTACACGGATACGGTTTCTTTGCTCTTTATTTTTCTACCTGCGAATATCCGAGAGATTCCCGAGGACATTTCGTGGAAAAATTGTGAACATTAAATTGAAATACTGTGTTTCGTGATGCCTGGTTTCGATATATACGTATTCTTTTTAGTTTATTTTATAATGTAGGGGAGAGTCGTGCAACAGTTCTTTGTCCTAACCATAATTGTTGATGGAAAAATAGATTAATATTCTTGTTCTTGGTAACGTATTCCATGGGTTTTTTTTTCAATATTATCAGAGACATACGTGCATACATTTACGCTGCTATTTTGTGCGACAAAAGTTGTTTTTCGTAATAGATTTCTTAAAATAAATAATTTTATTATATTACGTGTGTTACTTCTAGACTTTAGTTTCTGCGATTGACTTTGTACTTTTTAATCTAAGTCTTTCCTAATAAATATATGTTACAGTCGTTCGGTATCAAGTTTAAAAAAATATGTTTAATGATTCTAAATGTTCTTTTTTTTCTCTTTAATTTTTTCTTTCAAAATTTCTATATAGAGATACAAATAGAGAAACTTGGATATTAATTAAATTACATATTCTATGCTAGAGACTAAGCATAGAGACTAGAATGCGCGATGAGGACATGCGAAGATATACACAATTAAAGTAATTAAAACCAGTAGAAGAATAAGAAAACGGAGTAGTAAAATTATAGGATATAATAAAACCGAGTATATTGAACCAGAGCCATTTTCCTAAATTCTTATTTTCAATACTTTACTTTGTAACGTATAAGTGTAACACAAACGTCGAGAAAAAGTCGAATATTATTTCAAAGCTATTATTTCGTAGCCTTCCAAAGTTTAAAAGTTCCCGTGAGAGGAGTGATGGGGACACAGGGAGGGAGTGTATTGAATCGCGCGTGGCAGTTAGGTGTCTCATCGTCGGTTTTGTGGTATTTACACGCGATAGTAAGACCCCGTGAAATGTCCGGTTCCGGTTGATTCGACTGACAAAGGGGGAACACAGATTTCCGGGGAAATTCATCAGAGTCAACAAGCACGGTGGTGACCACGACACGGCACTTGTTGCACAAAAGCGTGTGTCTAGAGACGAAATTTCTCGGTGCTCTTCCAGTTAGTTTCTTCTCTATCTCACCCGCTGCTCCCCCCCCCTCCCCCTCCCCTCCTCTCGCCCTTTGCCATCTAATTCTTCGTACACGGACCTCCCGCGTCGAGGGTCACCAGGTTACACGCCGGCCACGCATTCCCGTTTTCGACGTTTTACCAAAAGCTCGCTCCTTTCCACACGCTAGAAACCTGACCTCCTGGACTTCTCGGAGCGATTTAGACTGCCAGACCGAGGGCTGACCCTACTGATCCACCAGATATCCTGGCAAAAATTCTTGCCACGATTCCCCGTAAACACGAATAACCGCGAGTGAACTACATCTAGCTGGAATTTTTACTTGATAATGAAATTAAGACCGTTTCAACAGGTTAATCCGTAACACTCTCCAACGCCGAATTATCGTCTACTATTCTACATTTATATACGTCTTGACTTTTCCCTTGCTTACTTCTTTTACGCTACGCTGCAGCACATCTCCTTCTGTAGATAGGTCGTACAGAAAAATGTGAAAACTGGAATTACAGATCTCTGTCTTAATGAAAGACGCAATCTGCGGGATTTCTTTTCATAGCTCTGTCAATGGAAAAACCGTTGCGTCGATCCTGAGATTATGGGTTAACGTCTCATTCCGTACAACCGAAAGCTACCACAATTTTTTGCCCCTCCGTAACGAAATTCGTCACGGTCCTTCGTCAAGAGGAGTCCCGTGGCTAATTGCCCAGGAGGCTGTGTCGTAGATTTCGCGGGATAATTTTCAAAGAAAATCACTCCAATACAAATAGCCGGCATTTGCGGCCAGGACCAGGCACTTGTTGCACAAAGAAGGCTGCGAGAGAGGAGGGAACGGGGGGGGACGACGAAAATTCTTGCCCTGTAGCCTCTGCTGCTTTTTTTTTTCTTTTTCTCCCCCCCCCCCCCCCGGCGATTTCCTTTCCACGAACAAGTCGAAGCGGAGGGCCCCCCGTGTCGAAGGGTCACGAAACGTCCGTGAACGAGAGGCACAAGTACGGATTTCTATTGACAGAGGCCAATAGCGGCCTGGCCTCAACTCTCCGCAGGAATCTCTACGGTCCTTTCTCGACGTCGCGTCCAGCTTCCAAACTCTCTCGGAGAAGGGGGTGCCGTAATCCTTGGCCCTTTTTTCTCTCTATCTCTTCCCTCTTCTCTCTTTTGCTCTTCACCAGCGTCGTGTTTCTCCCTTGGAAAGACGGAAGAATCCTGTGATAAATCTGCCGGAGGATTCTGGAGGCCCGGACGAAATCGTATTCCTGGCACGGCCATCCACTCTCTCTCCTTTTATTTCTCTGCTCGAAACTTTCGAATTTTCTTGAATTTTCGGAAAAGAAAATTGGAAAGTGGTTAAATTGGTCGTCGCTTCTGTCACGCGGTTCGATGAATCTTTGATTCATTCCGCGAATTTCCAGTGAAATTCGGTTCGTTTCGAGATGGTTTTTTTTTTTTCTGCGCGTAATATATTAAAGTAGATAAATTATACCTCTATATTTGCATACGTACGTTTACAGAATACATTCGAATTCGCATAAACGTTCGAAATTCAATTACATTAACATATAAATATATTGATCAACTTGGAACGTATAATATTGTATTATTTAATAACCCCTTACGCTGACAACTGGTTCGCGGACCGTAACGAGTGACGTATATAATAATCCGTCGCTTTCTTTTTCTTTTGAACTCGCCGGTATAACACCACTGGATAGAAATTATTAAGAAGTGATAAACTTATCGTTTGTTTTGCCTGGGTTACATTTAAATGTACTTAAAACTGAGAAAAACGTTGCAATTTCCGACAGAAAATTCTCGACGTGCGTCATTCCAGCGCAAGAGGTTAATTATATGTAGCATTTTATCGTGGGTGTAAAAATTTGAGAATACGAAAATGAAATACAACGTTGCACGTTCATTGACAAACAACGATACTCGCAAGTGTTTCTCGTAGCCATTGTATTTTGTCTCTTAATGTCAAAAAGACAATTGTTTTGTCTTCTTATTGTCATGTATCGCTACGGTTCGAGGATTAAATGTTTCTTTGTACGCGCGAGGGTAGAAATTCTCGGTATCAGGGAGGGCCTAAAAACCAGAAACGGTGTAGCTGGTGTGGGCCGGCGATGAATTTGAGAACCGCCGGGGCCATGTGGCGGTGCAGTGTCGGCAGATCGGTAGGTAGGCACATAGCGTTGATGGACCAGAGCTAATCTAAAAATCGCCGGAACTTCACAATTATAGTAATTTACCAGCCGATAACAAGCTGTACACACAAGCTTGGCCCTATAATGGCATTAACGGCACGCTCTCTCGCTCCTCCCGTGTCCTTTTTAACCGGAATCCAGCCGATTCCGGCCTCGGACTCCGACCGATCGTTCCGCGAGCTTTCCTCTTTATTCACGTATGTACGTGGGACGTTTCTTTTCGACGTTAGAACTCTACTCGCGTATTATGAACTTGTGTCTGTTGGCCAGAGTGTCTCCTCCTCCATTGGAACACTTTATTTATAAAACGAGCAGATTAAATTATATCGAGTAGCGCTCTGATTAAAACTCTGTTATTTCGCACGAAGTTGAATTTTATTGATTAAATTTACACGAAAATTTTCATGAATTTTCCTTTTGGAACGAGATTGTAGTTGACGTCTGATGAATCGCGTCGGTCCTTTTTGGTTCTGCTTGCGTTTCTTCAAATGTTATTTTAATTTCCCCTTGAACACACAATAAATGGCAGAGATGTCGGACATTAGAATTGAATATTTAAAAATTATTTAATACTTTAATAATACGTATTGAAAAACAAGAATAACAAGTAGTTAATTAAACTTTCGCTTATAGACTTCAATTACGAAGAGTAATAATGAAAGGAGGACGAAAAGAAAATTGATAAAATTCATGTTTATTCTACTAATTGCGGTCCTGATGCACAACAAGTCTCTCTCCACCTCTTGCCATCACGTTCCAATCCTCTTGGTCTTTACTGATGTTTCAAACGTTTCATATCCTTCACCTGAACTTCATTATCCGAATATATTCGACTAGAAGGAAAGAAGCGTAACCAGCGAACACCTCGTTCTCGCTCGAATATTCGCCGAGACACACACTCGTTCTTTCATCCGTCGAGTCATCGTCGAACGGGGTACAAACGAAGTCTATATCAGCCAGCCGCGTCTCGTTACCGAACACACACCGGTGTGTGATGATCATTGCAGCAGCAGCCCCTCTCGTCACGAAATTGTAGAGGGAAAAAAAAAAAAAAAAAAAAAAAGAAGAGAAGAGAGTGGAAAAAAAGAGCGTAACAGCACGGAGGGGAAAAAAAGCGAGGGAACGGATAGATTTATCGTTTGTAATAGAGAGAACGGAGCGACGCGGCCCGACCCATCGTTTTTCCCCCGTTTCCATCAAACGAAAATGATCCACGGCGCAGACAATGCTCGCGAGAACACTCGGCTCGAAATCGAGGGCACTCAGAACATGCGAATCCATAATAATCTCTTCGCGGCTTCCGCTCTTTGCCTCGTGTGTGTTTGTGTATGTGTTTCTCTATCTCTCTTTTTCTCTCTCTCTCTCTCTCTCTCTCTCTCTGTTCGAATGGTGCCTTTCCACGGATCGTTGATGCAGAATTCGCGGGTTACTCTCGGAACCCGGTGGATATTGTTTAAGAACCCGTGCGGGGTCCCTCTGCAAGGGGATGCACTCGCGCTACGCTGCTTCCGGTCCAGTCGCGTCGAACCGCGCTCTTTGAAAAATTTCGTCTTGCCGCACAGTTTCTATTTTTCTCGAACGTTTTATTTGCTTCTGCTGTTATTCTCCGTATTTTTAATTTCAATTTTTCAAATATTTTTAAATATTCCAAACATAATATATAATATATTTTATATATTATAATATAATATATTTAATTTATTATTATAATATTATTTAATATTATATAATATATTTTAATATATTTAATTTTCAAATATTCGGTCAACGAATATTCTTTTCTTTCTGAATTGTTTAAATTTCCCAGCACGTTCGCAGGTATCCCACAATTTTATTAAATTCCCTTGAAAGCCTAGAATAGCATAAAATTACCGGACTTTTCGGAGCTTGAAACATCAGGGGTGAAAAATCCATTCTTTCCTCAATGGTCAGTCGGGTCCACTCGCGATCGCGGCGTATTTTCGTCGAAACAAAAAGTTTCTACTTACGTAGAATTACGTACAGTTTAACATAGTTCCGCGGAGAGGAACTTTGGTGGACGAACGAGGTGGCGTAGCGCCGGTCCATCTATAATTACCGAGCCGAGGTATTATTCCAACAAGGCTGCGCGGTAAACAAAGCGGGTCGTGAGCGGAATGAGGAGGCAGAGCGGGCTTGGAAACGGGCGAGAGCGAGAGAGGAGAACGCGGACGGGCGAGCGCGAAAGTGTTTGAAGAGTCGGGGTGCAGTCATGGAAGACCCGATGGAACGCAGTAGGACGAGAGAGCGTATGGTGGCGGAGGAGGCATCGCTGATCGTGATGGAAAGGATGTGGCGAGAAACCATGGGGGCCGTGGGGGACTGGCAATAAACTTTGGCGCGAGGAGTGTGGCGCACATGTGCGCTCAGGATACCCAGCGGAACACCGAGTTTCGAACGGAGAAAACGAATCGTTCTTCCTCTTTGCCTACCGTACAATTTTTTTTTTTTTCAACCCTCGTCGCTCCAAGGAAAATCTCTGCTGATATTTTGGATCGTTTCGAATTATTCTGATGAATTATCGAAATCTGTCTTTTCATGCGTGGACGAATTTTTTTTAACTTTCTTTGGAGGGTAGAGTTTGATGTTTCGTAATTTTCGAGCTTAGCAGTGGTGAGTTTTTCAGCGTTCGTGGCTGTAATTTCGAGTAACTCGTCGTTCTTCTTCGTCTCTCTGTCGAGCGAAACAATTTTCCAACGCTCGCGTATATAGGGAAATATGTAGCCGGTGCGAGTGGCATTGATATTTTTCGTAACATCGAATTATTTTCGAAGCTCGAGAGCCTTTCAAATAGGTGAATATTTTAACCTTCGCGCGGTTGTAGAAAAATTCGAGCGTGTGAATCGTGTTGATATTTCATAATTCCGAATTATTTTCGCGTAGTTAGCGCGCGACAGGTATTCGATTAATTTCTGCTGTAAAAAGTCCATAAAATAAAATCAATTTAATATTAATACGCGGCTGTACGCTTCACGCTGGATTTTCTCGTCGATCCGGATATTTTCGGCTACTAAATTTGACTATGGAATATTTCATAAATTCATGAAATCACGCCGTTGATGCCTGGTGTTGTTAACAACTTTTATTCGCACGCAAAATTCTCGCGATCCGTCGACGTATATCTCTCGTCTAATAACGGTTCTCGTAGTGTGTAAATATTGACTTGTTCCTGTTGCATTTTGTTTCTTCTGTATTGTAAAAATGAGTCAAGGTATTTTGTATATTTTTTGTATTGAATTTTTTATCGTGTTGTTGGTTAAAAATTAGACCTATATGTGTCTTAAATTGACCTGCGAATAATTGTGAATTATATATTCTGAATTTTAATAATATTACGTGTGTCTCTCACATTTAACTTCTCACTTTTCGCACTTTTCCTTGTTAGATGAAATGAATTTTGTCGTACAGTTTTAAAATATAATTTTACTTTACATTTCAAAATTTAAAGTGTACTTTTTATAATTTTGAAATATGAATACTTTAATTGTATCATTTCCAACTGTAATTAATTATAGTTTCAATACTTGGAAATATTAATATCGCAAATAAAATATTTATATTTGTTTTGGTTTGAGTTTACTGTTTCTTTTGAAATCCGAATATGCTTCAAGTTTTTGGACGAGATAACTACATAAATATTAAACATAAACGCACATCTCTAACAAGACCAGTTTTCAAAGAGATTCAAAAAATTCTATCGGTAAATATAAGTGATTATCCCAATTAACCTCGATTATCGAAAACAAGTATCCAATTGTCAAAACCAATTGTCAAATTTAAATGAAATTCTTTTGAAATGAAAGAAATCGCGCACGCCGTTCTATAATATTATGCGAACACACTTGTTCCCCCCTTATCAGCTCTGATAATCAGAATTCTTCTACCAAATATATCCCTATATGTGTCCCAACAGAAAAACAGCTATCCTCCATCTCGTATTTCAATCGCGAAGGATTAACAGGTTAACCATACGCGACAGCCGATCCTCGCGTCTACATTCCGAAACTTTTCCAAAGAATTCGAAGAATCGTCAGCGCACAGCGGGTTCAACAGTTGTCCTCAGCTGTTGGGATTTATCAGTTTGGAAAATGGCCGTCGGCGATCCCGGCCCGCGTGCGTCAGCCGCTGCTCTACAATAAAACGGAAGCTTTACGACGCGCCAGTAAACCGGGACAAATTCGCGGAAGATTTAGCGACAATTTTATCGCGTCCTCGCGACGGATAAAACTTTCGTTCGAGGGAGTCGGAGCCGCGAGCCTATTTGCTCGGTCGGCGATCAGCACCAGGGCGAAATACGGTTTTCATCGCGCGGCGATAAAACCGGAGGAGGAGGATCCGTCGCGGCGATTTCTCGCGCGCCTCGCGAGCGAGTGTATGCTGTACGTCGCGTGTGCGTGAAGCCGGTCGAGTGGCACTGCGTGTCGCGTTATTTATAGAGCCGCGTAGCTGACAATTTAATCGTCCGCAGTCCGTGTGAATTGCGCCCGATCCGGCCACGGCCTCTTCCTCGCGCCTCTTCGCGCGTCTTAATAAGTCCGCTTCTGCGTCATTTTTCTTTCTCTCTTTTAACTCGTACGACGATTGCACGAATGTGGCAAAGAAATCTCGGTGGTGCGAGAAATTGGGTTCGAAACAGTTTGTAATACAAACTCTTATTCATTCAATGATGAATCTGTGTGATCTAGTGAATATTCCAATGAAAATTTCGACTGTTAGCTTGATTTTTTTTTTTCATTTTATTCGTCTGTGTGTGAAATTAAATTGATCGTCCTTGATTATTTTAATCAGGAAACTTCACTTTTTCCTTTTTTCCATTTTAAGGAAACATATCCTCAGTAATGTGAAAATTCTCTCACGTCCCATAATATTTTAAAAAATATTACACATTAAATTTAAATGTTACAAGATTATAAATTTATAAAATTAAATATTATATGTTAAAAATCTTCAATTGGTTTCGATCTTTTAATAAACCAACAGGGTGTCGTGTACAACATTCTGAAAATGATTGGGCCAGGTAACAAGTAAAGTTTTTACAAAACGAAATCCATCAGCCAGCGGACATTAGGCGCCACGTAAGCGCCATCGGTTCTAGGAAGACGAGCCATTGGAATCGGCAATTCCAGTGGAACGGACGTCGGCTGGAGGCAGATTTCTCGATCGACGCCCGCATGAAAATGGGTCGTAACGGCGTCGCGACAATCGGGGCGAACGAGAGAGCAAACGCGACCGGATGGCTAGCGGTAAACGGCGATAAATCAGTCGCGCGGGCCGCGCGGTTTAATTAATACTTGGGCAAAGGAGCGGCGACGGTGGCAGCAGTCGCGTGAAACGCGCGCCGCGCGAGACTCTCGCGTCGACCATGAAAGAGTTAATTCTTCGTTCGAGTCCGCGAAGAGAGAGAGAGAGAGAGAGAGAGAGAGAGGGAGAGAGAGAGAGAGAGAGAGATGATGATGATCTCGATCGTGACCGGAGCACGCGCGGGACCGTTGACCTTTTCCAGGGAACGCGACGACGACAACGACGACGACGACGACGACGACAACGATGACGATGACGACGACGATGCTATATACTGCCATAACATATTAAATCGTTCGAGAGTCGCCGTTGCCGGACTAGACTCGAGACTCGGCTCCGTGACTTGGGTCGAAATTCGCGTCATAGAAACGTACAACAGCCGTCCATATTTGCCGATCGTTACTGTCGTCGACGTGCAAAACCATTCGAAATTTTAAGCTTGTCAGACGAGTCGGAATTTCAGTTTCTACTCGCGGGAGAAGAATTATCAGTCGATTGCCCACGAGTAATGTCGTTTTTTGATACTGTGCAAAATTTTATTTCATTGAGGAGTTGATACAGTTTTAATCTAATATAATGTAATCGTTGTTCATCGTTGTTGTTGACAATCTTTTTCAAAATTTTTTAGATAATTTTGTAAAGAAAAGTGAGAGCAAACAAGTCTTCCAGATTTTATACCGTTCGTGAATTTTTTTAAACCATTGCCGACGATGTTCTGATACCCAAAACACCAGGATGAACAGTATTAATGACATTTGTGGCATCAGTGGCATCGTTGATGCTTTCTCGAAACTCGTAAAGCATCAAATAGTCTAACATTACAAATTTCCTCGCCCTGGTCTAATTGTACATTTAACTTTCAAGTTATAAATTTCAGACTTGATTCTATCAATTGACAACGGAAGTTGAAAATTCGTTCGTACAGACGAAATTTCCAAATTCAATTTGCACCTCATTTAAATTGATTTGCATGGAATTTTACTACAACAGAGAAGCATCCTTAACACTTCCATTTTGTTTTCTCGTTCATTTGCTCGAAACATTAGAAAGAAATTAATTATGAAGAAATATTTATAAAATCTTTTTTTTTTTTTTTTGTTACGAACATTATGAGTATTTATGCAATACCACAATAATAATTAATTTTTTCGCAGAAGTTCGAGAAGTTAATCTCCAAAAATTTCCATTCTCCGGTAATTTGTCGAATACCATCCGCGTCGTTCCCCATTGTCCTTTTCTCTTGTTTCATCCTCGTCTTCCGCTGCACCTTTGCAAGCTCCGCATTATCCTTCTTTACGCGATCGGGAGTATCAGGTGTCGCGGAAGGATAATGCCCAGGTAGTGCGACACGATCGTCAGGATCATTTTGGCTGTTATCATGTTGGCCGATACTCGCGCATAGGCCCGCAGCTCGTTCATGATTTTTCAATCGATTGCACTTCGAGTTTTTCGTCGAACCACACCGGTTGCCTGCTGTAGCTCCGGTTGTGTTGTATTGCTCGATCGCGAGAGGTTTACGGCGATCCATCGTAGTCGACTTAATAGGCGACCGCTACCGCGTGGCTCTAACCATACTGACGGGTGATACTTTCTCTTTATAAAATAATGGCGTTGCCGATCAACTAAAGATACACGTCGCTCGCTTCTGATAACGATCTCAGACCCGAGGGGATGGCGATCCTAACTCCAGAACTCCCTTTTCTCTCTCTCTCTCTCTCTCTCTCTCTCTCTCTCTCTCTCTCTCGTGCTCCACTACTAGCGTATAGATCGAGAGAAGTGAACAGAAGAGGGACGATAGTTATCAGTTCGAATCCTGAAAGCAGGTTTCTACCTCTGGAAACGATCGAGTTTCGCGGAACGGGCACACCGAGAGAGTCCCTGCGTTGGCTTCTCGATAGAGATGGGATCGAGTAACTCACGAGAGCAGGTACCGAGAACGTTGGTCGTTCGCTTTCCAATCCTTTATTATTCCCGGTCTACTATTTTACTATTTCCGGATATATTGGGAAAGGAACGAACAGAGACATATTTTGTTTCGTAAAAAGAAATTTCTCGGAGCGTTTCACGTTTCACTAAGATTATTTCGAATATGCGCCGCTGTTCAATCTGACGACTAACAACGAAGATAATGTCGAAAAACATTTGACAGTACAACAAAATAATTGTTGCTCTTTAATTCGAGTCGTTCTCCACTTTACAGAGTGTGAAAGAATATATTTACCTTATCAAAAGAGAGAGAGAGAGTGTTAACAGTTTCACGAAAACGTGTCTTCTCCTATCTCTGCCAGTTTTCATACTTTCCATCCAGTTTTAAAAAACAGAAAAAAAAAAAAAAAACGAAAAAAATGAAACAGAATGCTAAACACTCCGATGTTACATTATACTCCTGACTTTTATCTTCGCGATAACGGAAGCCCCCTTCGGTCTCTGATGGTTGGTTAAACTGAAGAAGCGTTAAAAGGCCTGCGCTGCGCGAAAAACCCGCGAGCAACCAGTCTTGTTTTCGCCTATCGACGTTTATCTTTTCACGCTTATCCGGCGTAAACAGTCTTCGAATAATTACGTTCTGATTTCTCCCTCGGCAATTAAACGCGCGCAACCACTCTCTCGCACACGCACGACGCGCCAAGTGTTTCCTGCGACCATCATCGTGGCCGATGCTACGTCTACGTTAAACCAGTTCCCAGTTTAATGGATTTAATTCGCGCTCGCACCTACTAAAGAGCCCCAGAGCCGCGAGAAACTCGTTCGTTCGTTGGACACCCTCGGAACGGATACGAATCGTGACATCCGCCTTTTGCTGCTGCTGCTGCTGCCTCCTTACGATTCTTCCTTAGAAACCAAACGATGGTCTCCTCTCTCTCTCTCTCTGTGTCGATCAGAGGGGGGCCCTTTTAAGCGCTGTTCAGAATGGGCCCACGATACTGGAGAAACCTTTCGAGTTTATCCGTTCGGCGAAACTGGATCGCGGCGAGCAACAAGAATCCACCGACGAAGGACTCGCGCCAAGTGATACCGATCATCTCTCCGGGCTGGTCCCTCTCTCTCTCTCTTTCTCTCTCTTTCTCGGGCCTCTTCTTGTCCCGACCCGCTCAAGGCGGCCTATCCTATCTGCCCGAGAACGGATGGGTTCAAGTTCAGAGAATAAAAGTGAACCAACGAAACGATGAGAAATTGTCGATATTTTCAATTGTTACAACTTGGTAAAGAAATCGCGCGAGAGTCCATTTGTTTTGTAGCGTGAAGTTTCTCTACTCTGAGTTGGTTCTTTTCAGATCTTTTTTTTTTTTTTGTTATGTATAGCGGGTGGGAGAATTGTTCAAATTCGAAGTTCAGATTCAAATGATCTTTGAGAACGTGGGAAATTTTTTTCTTCTCGCTACACAGATCCATCCAGAGTTTTAACCTCTTGCGCTGGAATGACGTGCCACGCACGTCGAGAATTTTTTGCCCCAAAATTGTAATATTTCCTCAGTTTTAAAAGTATATTCAAGTAAAACGAAATAGACAACGCAAATAATAAATTTATTACTTGTCAATCATTTCTATCCAGTGATATCATACCATACGACGAGTTCAAAAAGAAAGCAACGAATTATTGTATACGGTTTGGTCGCTCGTTGTGGTCCGCAATCAGTTGCCAGCGCAAGTGGTTAAGAGTGAAACTCTCCCTTTACAGCCCATCCCTGAAACTTTCACCATTTTATTGAACATTACTTGAATCTTGTTATTTTCGAATATTATTAATGATCTTATTGAACTTTGAATATTATTAATAATATTGTTATTTTTGAATATTACTAGAATTAATGCGATAAAAATTCTAAAGCATCAACGCCAAATGTTCAAAGTTCAGTGGGAGAAAGAAAATCACACAGTAAGTTTGACGATGGATGCTCGAGATCAGTTTATCACAATTTCTAATATTCAAACTGCGGATGTTTATGGAAATTTGTAGTCGAAAAGTTGATTTGCGTGTTTGTTAATAATAATACTATTAATAATGTTTGAGCCGACTTGCTCACCAGTTGTAATCTTTCTCTTTTCTCGATCTGTGAAACAGGTAAGGTAGATCCGACGCCACATACCTCGTCGTTCAACATGGGCTACCTCGTCTCGCCGTACCCGTACCCCAATGGCGCCGGAGGACCCATTCCTGTGTCTATGGTGAGTGTTTATCATTTTATTGTTCCCCGTGTCGTTCTACCTGTCCGAGAGAAAACAGCTCAAGGACAGAGCTGTCGGTCCGTACGAGATTTCGAAAGTCTTCTTCTGGACTTCCTCTGTACATTATCGAAAATTTACACGCCCGTGAATTTACGTAAACTCTCGTGGGTGACGATTGAAATTTGGTAAAAGTACGAAATATGTATGTATAAACGTACATCGAACACAGTGAAACTCCGTTTATATATGAGTTACTCGTGGAAATTATTTATTTGATCGAAGCTCGTTCGTTGATCTTCTTCGTTGATACTTTGGTCATGATTTTTCTCATTTAACGAACACAGAATAACATAACGCGAAACGAGTCAATAAACTACCAAGTAGAATTATGTTTAAATAAACATAATTGGTGTTGGTGGAAACGAAGTTTTATATTAGAAGTACAATGAAACCTCTGTATAACTACGGAAATACATTCCAAGATTCTTCGCTGCATAGTAAACGTTGTGTGTTTGTCATTTAAAATTTGATTTCTTGCATCAAATCTAATTGATTACTTTAAAAATAGCTTGAAATTGCGATGGAACAGCTTGATAGATGATTTTAATTGAACTGAGTAACACGTAGTTGATGTATAAATTATAGTTAACGTTCCTCGATGAGTTCTTTTAACATCGATGATTCTCAATGATGAAATTCGATTCAAGAGTTCTTCCAGCCGCGATTATTGTACAAACTTACTGTTTCGCTGTACAAAATCTGGCGCGAACAAACGACAAAAAATAAGATAATTGCAATTTCACGACAGTAATTCAGTTAAACCCCAACGATATAAATATCAATAATAAATAAATCTAAACGACTCGCATGGAAGTAATATAATTATTTTCGAATGATATTTAATAATACACTGTTCACAAAAATTAGAGGATATTTCAAAATGAATATGAAGCGATAGAAAAGAAGGAAGCGTTTGATTTTTTTTTATTTACTGAACAAGAACATCAGAAATGCAAACGGCATGTCAAAGAAAGTTGTTCTTTATTTTGTCGCTTCATATTCAGTTCGAAATATCCCCTAATTTTTGTGAGCTGTGTAATTTGAACCACTTGCGCTGGCAACTGATTGCGGACCATAACGAGTGACTAAACCGTATACTTCGTCGCTTTCCTTTTTGAACTCGCCGGTACGATATCACGGGATAGAAATTATTGAGAGGTAATAAATTTATCAATTGTTTCGCCTATTTTGTTTTACTCGGATGTACTTAAAACTGAGAATAATATTACAATTTTTGAGACAAAAGATTCTCGACGTGCGTGGCATGTCATTCCAGCGCAAGAGGTTCAATAATCGACGAAACGAAGAAGCAACAGATCTCGCCTGTATCGAATTTAAATCATTCGGCCATTTTCGTAGATCGGGGCAGGCACGCGCGTTATCTTCGAGTCTATTAAACGTTCAGTCGCGAGGAACTCGAACCGGGCGGTCGCTGGTTCGGGGAGTCGAAGTTCGAGGCGTTCTCCGAGCGAGGAAGGGATATTCCCCTTTGAGAATCGTGATTCTCGTATTGATTTATGGCGGCCACAAATTGGATTCACGATTTATTTACGAGCGAACGTTCGCGCGTTCGGCTCCGGTCCACGGATGATAAACTGCCACCTGGAAACAACGGCGACTCGGGCGAATTGTTCCTCCTTCCGCGATGCACAAGGAACGATTAATCGCGGGACGAAGACTTTCTTTTTTTCTCTCCGCTCGCGTTATCTCCGAGAGCGAGCCGCGAAGACACGTCTAATTGCAAAAGGGAAAGTAAAATGGTATCGCGGCGGTGTCAGCGCGGCGCGCAATTAGCTGCATTAGCGATTACGCGAGTGGAATTCACGTTCGGCGTTAAAACCGCGCGCTGTTTCGCGTTTGCGTCAACTGTTGTGCTCTGTTCACCGTGGTTGCATCGGTGGCGTCGGGAGCCACTCGCTTGGAAAGATTTTTCTTCCGCGAGCGGGGTTCCCTGGAATTTTAACGAATATCGAATCGGTAGGCAACGCGCGGTTGTCGGGCATCGATTCTGATTTTTAATGCAACTTGGCCGAATTACGCTCGCATTGATAAACTTGTTTTATTTTCTTTTTCTCTCTTTTTTCTTTATTGTATCAGAAAGGAAGACTAAGAGTTGCTCAAAAATCTTAGGGCACTTGCAATTATATTTTTATCAAAGTGAAAACGAGTCGAAACAATCGTTGAAATGTAATGAACGAAGTGTAAATGAATTTTCTGTCGTACGTATCAACGAAAGAATATTTCGGAAATTTTACAAAAAAAAAAAATATTTGTATTTCCTTTTGAAGAATCCACCGGTTATCCGCTATTCTTGGCATTCGTACGATCAGTCTGTTTGAAAGTTTCCAAAATACCATTTATTCGAACTGATGTTTCATTTATGTTGGCACTAAACGATCGGAATCGTTCATCGTCTCGTCAAAGCAAAATTTTGTCGGATTGTAAGACGCAAGGATTGTTTCCATTCTCGCAAGTGAGAATTTCTTCGAGTATCGACGTCCAAACTTGTCAATGGACAAATAGCTCGGAAAAACTCACCATCTGTCGTCTTCTCACTTTCACTTCTCAAACAAGCAACAATTGCATCGACAAAAATCTCTCTTCAACAAATAAATTCAAATAAACCGAAACGACACGATAGAGAAAAAGACCAAGGCACGCTTAAAATTTAGAATCACGGTGTATATAGAGAAAAACAGAGAGAGGGAAATATGGGATCAACGATGGTGAACGCGACATGCTCTCTTTAACACCGAATCGGCCCAATTTTGCCCACTATTTAGCGACGCCATGCTTCACCGCAGTCAAATTAGCCGTCTGTCCAAGCACGCCGCTGCACTCGTGCACACACGCGTGTCGATGGTGTACACGCGCGTACACATGACGAAACGCGTAAGCCCGCGAATCTGTTCGGCGCAACAATGCTACTCGCTCGCGTGTACACGTGAATCTGCAAATTTCATTCATCTCAACGGGGTTGACGGGGGGAGGGCCAGAAGCTCTCTCTCTCTCTCTCTCTCTCTCTCTCGCGATTTTAGCCGGCTTTTTTAACTCGTGCACGAGCGTACGTCGACACCCGCACCTATATATACATGCCTATACCGTGTCTCGTTTCCTCTTTTTCCAATTTCACGCCGATTCTCGTTAAATCGCTATTGTCACGTACTTTCGATGTAAATCATTCGCGAAACAAGTCCTCTCGTGCACGACCGATTCCCATTTTTCTTTTTCTACGTCATCTAAGAACACCTTTGGAAGAGAAGAAAGAGAAAAAGGAACAAACTTTAGACAGTCGAAATAAAAGCTTCGCACCTTAACCACTTGCAACCGCTGGCAACTGGTTCGCGGACCATAACGAGTGACCGAGCCGTATACAATAATTCGTCGCTTTCTTTTTCTTTTGAACTCGTCGATACGACATCACTGCGACAGAAATTATCAAGAAGTAATAAACTTG
Source organism: Frieseomelitta varia (assembly GCF_011392965.1). Classification (NCBI taxonomy): domain Eukaryota; kingdom Metazoa; phylum Arthropoda; class Insecta; order Hymenoptera; family Apidae; genus Frieseomelitta; species Frieseomelitta varia. The sequence continues at coordinate 569,298 of NW_025109762.1, forward strand.
TCATTCGTTTTGGGTTACATTTAAATGCACTTAAAACTGAGAAAGTGTTGCAATTTTGGAAAAAAGTTCTCGACGTGCGTGGCACGTCGTTCCAGCGTAAGAGGTTAAAATATATATTATATAGTATAGTATAGTAGTAATATATAGTATATATATATTATAATAGTAATATATAATAGTTTTATAGTAGTTTACAATTTTTCGTCGTTACGTGTTCAGTCACACTCTTCACTCACAAGTGAATCTTCTCTAATTCCAACGAGACAGTAGCGAAAAGAATAAAAAGGAATACTCACGAACATTTACAAAGAACGCCAAGACGTTTATCCATCCATCTCTGCATCTGAATCTTCATGTCGCACCTATGTTTCACGCAGTTTCGTTCGCGAGAGCAGCGACAGTAGCTGAGTTCCTGCTCCTCGTCAATTCTTCACGCTCGATGAAGCGCCGCCGCCGCGAGACGGACATTAATTTTCCGCGATTCGCCTCGTATCGATCATGCTTAACGTCCGAAGAAGGGTGACGAAATGACAGGGAGAGTGGGTGGGGGGTGGGTAATGATTCTTCTTCGTTTAGACCGGCACAGTTATTCTCTTTCTTTCCTCCTCTCGTCTCCTTTTTCGGAGAATTACGCTTGTTAATGCGTGACGTATGGATCTGCTAACGTGTGCCTCTTCTCTTCTCCCCCTTTTATTTACACCATGGCTGTAACGCGCAGGATGAGAGAGAGAGAGAGAGAGAGAGATAAGATAAGTTAATGAAATCTGGAAAACTACAAGTGTCAGACGTCGCCCAACTAGTCCCCAGTCATCGCCCGCAAGAGTACTTAGTACTTAAGTACTTAAGACCGTGTTGCTGATATCGTTCCGCGTTTCCAGCCGGGATTTACAGCGGCTCGCGAAACTATTCGTATAATTACGTCGTTCTTCGTGGAGAATCATCGTATTGATGAAATTTAAAATCGATTGCGCACATACACACGTACAGTGTGTGCATCTCTGTCGTCTGTGTCCATGATTATAATTGGATGGGATTCGAAACGAATCTGAAAAGATTCGTACTGCGTGACGATTGTATTGGTAAAATTCTGCAATCAATCTGAGAACGTGTGAACAGAGGTGATAATAATTATTTAATCGTATAACGATCACGTCGTGTAATTATTATATCAAATTAAACGTTAACGACACACAATTGTTAAAAGAGAAAAAGTACTTTTTTTTTTAACTTTTCGCATGTTGTCGCGGCATTTCTGGCGAGGCTCGAAAAAATCAAAAGTCCGCGTGATGCATATTCGCGAAAGGTGTCGACAAGTGTGCGAATAATTCGACGAGCCCCGAATAACAGGCAGACGTAGTTACGCGGAGAGACTAGTTCGTGCATCACGCTCGGGTGAAATGCACTTTCTGCGAATTTTCTAATGGAATCGCGGCGGTGGATCGTCTGCGGTGCGGCGCGGCGCGCGATGAAACCGTAAATAAAATTAGACCGAGTCGATGCGATAAAGGGTTGCGTGACGTGGCAAAGAACTCGCGAGAGTGCCTATTGAGGCACTCTTCGACTTGGCCGGGACTTGATGAACCACCGCGGCCTACCCACCGATGGTCAGCAACGCTTCCGACTCGCAGTGTGCGTCAGTGCACACACAACCCAACTTGCGCGTCTCTCTCTTTATCGCGCGCGTTTCTTACGTGTCTGTCCTGCTTCGTCCCTCAGCTGATATCCCCCTGGCTCAGGTTCGAGGCACACAGTCTGGTTTTCTCTCCGCCTCTCTTCATCCTGCTCGCGCCACGTTGGCCCCTTGGTACCTTGCCTCGGATTTACCTACCTCGGGCACTCATCTTCTACCATGTCATTATGTCGTTATTTCCGACAACGAGCGTGTCTCGGCGAACCCTCGTCGTACGCTTGCCTCCCGACAAAAATGGGCGCGAAAGCAGTTTCGCCCCGAAATCCGACTGCAAACACGGCGCGGCTCGTGAATGAACCGGGCCTGTCGCGGTCGATCTTTCGAAACGGGAGCCACGGGACCGTGGACAATCCGTCAATGGACGCTCCCAGTCTGATTATTTCCCTCTATTTTTCTTTTTCTTTTCTCCTTTCTCTCTTTTTTTCTTCTGCTTCTTCTTTTTGACGAGGTGTACACACGTGTATGTATTATACGATGCTGAATGTGGAAGAGACGGTCGACTTGGCTCGCTGACTGGTACCATTGTTCCACCATTTGGTCATTAGTTTCTTTAGCCGTGGTTCGTCGGAAACATCAGGGAATATATACGCTGAGTGATTTTTTTTTTTTTTTTTTTTTTTGTTCGATCAGTGGACGGACATTTGTCTAATTGCAAGTGGCTCGCCGTTTAGCGGGAAAATTCATCGGGAATTGATAAGTGTTTGATCGTGTTTGATTGCGTTTGACCCGCGGAATAAAATTATTTGCCTTCGTTGCGTTGAATTACCGTTTCTCGGTTCTCTGTCTGCGGCCGGGCTGATCGATGCACCGCGCATATCCATTAACTTATTAAGAATCAAATTTTCGTTTCATTCACTGTCCAAACGAGTTTGATTGCTTTATTGAATCGCGATCGGAGTTTGTACGATTTTACATTTTTAAATCTAGCGTTTTCTCGGTACATTGTCTGGGTTTAATAAGTAAGCCGGTAAGCATATCTTTTATTTTCTTATCAAAACAATTCGAATAAGAATACGAATACAGTCAGACGAAACAATTAACCTTCTAAGAACAGGGTATTTAAATCCTCTTTCGCTAGTGGACGGATTTAAATCGCCAGGCGAAGTTTAATTTTACATGTTTTCATATAAATTATTGTAGTTCCTATATTTTTAAAGTCAATCAAATCAAATAAAGACTCCAGCTACTCGAAACAAGAAGAGAGGGATATCGGACATTCGGCTTTCTCAGATATTATATAGGTGTCGATATATCGGACGTTAGTACTTAGAAGATTTTAATCGTCAAAATGATTAATTTATAATTTTGGAGTAATCTTGCGGAGAAAAGCCTGCAACGTTGCATTTTTTAGAGATTCGAATGATTTTTGTAAAATATCTGAGTGAAAGTTCATAGTGTTCATTATCGTATTGTAAACATTTTTTCTGTTCCTTGCATTTTAATTCCTTTGACTCGATTTTTATACTTTAGTCCTCTTGCAAGAGGAGGATGCTTACATATCACCACAATTGTGACGATTATACTGAATGATTGATCGTGTCTTAAAAAAAAATAGTAAGAACTAAAATATATTTACAATATTTAACATTTTACAACATATTTACGAACAATTTTAGTGTACACTCTGCTTTGCACGTCCAGTGAGAAAGATTTGGAAGTAATGAATTTTTTTTATAATGCAAAATTCCATTTTATCCGTAACTTGTGTTTGAATGTGTTATAAACAAATATTTAAGAAAATTTATTAATATTTACTCGGAAAAACTTATAAAAAATAGGATTTTTAGTTATCATTTAATCAAAAGGCTTTTTTGCAAAACGATATGTACCGTTAAAAAAAAAAAAAAAAATACTAATTTCATCAGTTTACACAAGAACCGTATCTTCAATAATTCCAGAGATATTTGACAAAATATGTTCCACACCCGCAACTTTGAGGGTAGTTTTCAACATCGACGATTGCCGATAAAATAAAAAGAAAAATACGAGTCGAATATTTTTTTTGAAAACTACGTTCGTACGTGAAATTTCATTAAAACTACTCGATAATTCGCACTTCCCTGTTAGTAGCTCTGTCGTTCGATCGATCATTCCTATATCAGTGAAAAGATACTCCCGCGACGCACAATGAACACGATTGTTTCGTAGAATCCGCGAAATCGGTAACTCGCGGTCTCGAGCACACACGGTCACGCTATTGCACGATTCTCAATTCTATTTCCGTGCGCCATCGGTGCGACAGTTTTAAACCACCGGCGTGGCCCTGCTCGATGAGAGAGGGATTCTCGTCTCGTAGCGCGCGTTCGGTTTCCCAAGGTGTTCGTGAGCCGATTAGAAAACGCGTTAACGACACGATGCCAACGATTTGGAACGCGTTGCCGATGGAATGTTGGAACATGCGCTATCTCCGGCCAGGGGCGGACCACGTGCGGCCGCTCTAGCGAGCGTCGTCGCGAGATCAAACCGAGTCCCCCGGGGGACTATCAAGTAGCTTGGGTGGGTTTGCGCTCGGTGTTTTGCAGGTGCGATCTTCTGCTGATTAAGCACCGCGGTGGCGACAATTTGCTAAACAACGCGTGTTCCGCGGCGGGGCGCTCTTTGCGGAATACAAAGTGCCTTGGCAACGCCTTTGAGAGGTGGTGTGTAGCAACCAACGGGGGCTTTCGTGGCCGGGGCTTTCACGATAAAAGGCCGCGCGTAAAATGGCAATTAGGTGACCAGGAATTCGCTGGCAGATTCTTAGGAAGTCGCGTGCAAATTGGACTGCATTCTTTTACTCAGCACTCTTCTCTCCCCGTCTTCTCTCTTTCTCTCTCTTTCTTCCTTTCGCGCCGCTGTCTCTCTCCATCCTCGTGCCCCGAATTATATTGTAATCTCTGCGTTAGGTTCTGCAATCTGCTCTGTCTTCTCGAAACGTTGGCACTGGGTCAGTCGAAATTCCTTTTGTGTTCCTTTTGTAATTGTTCGATGCCTCTCGAGCCCATCCGACGTTGCCCCATCTTTTTGTACGTCTCTCTTACGCTTCGAATAATTTTACAATTTGACACGCTAGTCAAGTGTTGGTCGGATCTTCGATTTCTCCTCACCGTGGAATAGTTTGGTAGTAAATTGAAGTTTCCGTTTCGTTTCATCCTACGCCGGCCAGATCGTCCGGATCTTTTTACGAAGAATTTTCCCGATTCCAGCATCGTTCGAAACGATCCAGTGATTCAATCCTCGCCAACGCGCCAACGTTTCCGAAACCTCGAATTCTCTCTTAGTCCCAACTTTTCAACGCTCAGGCTCAGTGCCTGTAACTAGGCAAGCGTGGTCGCCACCGGTTTCGTCATTCCTTTGTCACCGAGTGCCTCTAGGACTCGTCGTCAGCCGTCGAAAAACAACGGTCGTGATGGAAAAGGAAGGAGAGGAAACGCCAGAGAGCGAGAGAGAAAGAGAGGAACTCACGTGTGCGGCAGAGTAGGGAGGAAACGGACGCGAAAGAGGAAAAAGAAAAAATAAAAAGGAAAAAAGAAAGAGAGACGAGAAAAAAAAGAAATGAAACGCCGGAGAAACGGTGAAAGAACGGGGAGGGAAAAGGTACATTGGGGGAGAGAGAGAGAAAGAGAAAGAACGTGCGGTGTACGCGCACGGAAACGCGCAAACGTCCCACCAATTAAAAAGAACTCGATTCGACGGGGTTGCTGAAAATAACGGGCGTATCGGAGTGCAGTTTCGCGAGAGAAAGAGAGAAAGTGAGAGAAGGAGAGATACGGTGAGGGAGAGATATATACAGGAGAAAGAAGGGTGCGTGAGAAGGAAGGTGACAGAGAACAAGAGAAAGAGAGAGAGAAAGAACGTACAGAAGGGCTCTACGTTGCGTACAAAACTCTACGGAACACGACGACCTGCTATGGCGGCGGAGGGGGTTGAAACTTGCGTGCGGGGGTCGCGGAGGGAGCGTAGGTCCACCAGGGTCGGTGGATGCACGTGAAATCCAAAACCCTTATATTAAAACACAGCCCAGCCAAACAGCCACGGCGCGCTTAATTCAAAACAATATAATGGGCGCAGCAACGTAGCTGTTCTCTCTCTCTCTCCTTCTCCCTGTACCTAGTGTCTTGTCGTTTTCTTAATATCGTTTATCGATTCCTCTGGTAGAGCAGTAAATTTGCCACGAGAGAGAGAGAGAGAGAGAGAGAGTCGGTTCTAGATTTCGGATAGAACATGTCAAGTTCGACACGTTTGAAAGAAAACGATATTCTAGTTAGTAATAGTACCTTAAATTGTAATTATCGAAACAGTTGGAACGTGATGTTGAAATTGTTTGCTCGAAAGTAAAAAAATTCCGGTTACCGTGTGAATAGTGCGTGTTAGTAGGAAAATAAATAGAGAATACATTGCGGGATTTTAGGAATTTATTCGGAGGCTCTAGCTCGAATGGAATTCCAGTGTTTGTTACGTTAAAATAAAGAAAACACTCGATCAACACGTGTGCAGACGAACATCAAAAATGAAGAGCCAAACTCATTCTGGCCCCCGTTCACGAGCGTTCCTCTGGTTCCTTGGCTCTCCTCTCGGGTCAAGAGAACGAGGCACGCCGCGCGACGTCCACTGCCTACGACGGTGACGATGGTGACGATGGTTTTGTCGTTGAACCGGGGCTTTGTCCGTCCGCCCCGGCGGAAGACCAACCGGCCATTGTTCTCATTGTTTCGAGACACGAGCGGCAGAAAGAGAAAGAAGGCCACGCGAAGGGGTGTGAGACTGGGTACTGGCTTGGTATAGTGAACACCGTGCACACCGAGAGAGCAAAGATGCCCGCGTGATACACGGGTCTGCCTATATCCCCCGCGTGCGTTCGCTGTGTGTGCCCTTCTCGCACCATGAGCGCACGGTACTCCTTGCTAATTGTTTGCCAATCAGTCCGACGGAGTCTCTAGCTCGTGGGAAGAGAGCCCCCGGCTGGCTTTTCTTCGCCATATTGGGCAGCTCGTTTTCTACACACAGCCCTCCTGGCAGAACCGAGACAGCCCTGGAGAAGACCCAGGTCCTCGTCTCTCCTCAAAGAGAAGAAACCCATTGCGCGTTATACTTGGCGAGGTTCGAGATTTCCTCTGGAATATATACGCGACAACCTTTCTATTGGTCACGGTCCTGCGATTTGGATGCAGTCGACGCGCGCTCTCTATATCTTGATCTGTGAAATTACGTTTTCCCCCTTTGTCCGGCTTTCTCCGCGTTTTTCTCCTCTTGTCCCTTGGTTCCTTGGACCCGCAGCTTTTATTCGATAGGTAATAGGGTTGGCCTAGCGGGCTAGTACTTGCTAGCTGCATTCAATTCGTGGGAAGAGTTTTTCTCTTTTTCTTTCTTCGTCTCGGCCGTTTTCTCTCTCTCGCAGAGGCTGGAATCTTCTCTCTCTCCCTCCCTCCCCCCTTTCTTCGATCGCGGGATCTTTGTCACGATCTGGAGTTCACGGACCTGGTGCAGAGAGATACCAGCGAGAACACGTGACACCTCGCATGGATCCTGCATTCAGGTGTCAATTCGTTTTCTCTCTTTCTTCTCGCTCGAACTGCCGCGACCTTGACCATCAGCTTCCTCTTTCTAGCCCATCACCGGCTATTCAATTCTCGTTGATGAAACGACGAATAACGGGTATGATATCAGGGAAGCTAGACGTAGAAACAAATAGTGCTTCCTCGGTGTGTCACGCTGTTCGATTAAGTCCTCTCGTGATGAGCCGTTGCATTCCGACGAGCCCCCCTGGTCTCGTTATTCGTGAACGGCTCCTTGAAAAAGAAAAGAAGAAGAAAATAGAACGAAAGAACGAAATAGATGAAGGAAGAAAAGAGAGAAAAGAATTCGAAAGAATTCGAGAGTCCGTCCGAAGGTCGTAATCTTTTGAATTGTGGTTCCATCCACGATGATGGAACACGAGATAGAAAACAGCCCCCCCCCCCCCCCCAGATATATCCCTACGACCGCAAATTTTACCTGGTGCGAAGGCGCCATTAGTTTCGGTGTTCGTGGTTAAGTACTTTTGTGTTTAAGTACCTGACCAAAACCTTCCTGGCCCGTTCGCTGGCTGCGTTATACACAGAGGGGGGGGGGGGGGGGGGCACAGAGAAAGAAAGATGAGAAAGAGAGAGAAAGAAATCCCCCTCGGGGATTGTCTTTTTTTCGAGGGATAATACCACGCGGGCTGTTAATGCCAAGATGGCTGCGCGATACGCGACTCCATTACGTACGCTCTCTGCCTCGATCTAGCCCCTTGTCCCTCGGAGCCTGCTAATTGTTGTCCTGTCCGTTCATTTAACGTGGGAACATTCGCAAGATGCGCGGCCGCAGATACGAATCTCCCCGCCGAAAATTGGCGGATCTCCTCTCCGGTGTTTGCTTGGCGAAATTCCGAAAAATCGGTAAATCTTCCGAACCGAACGGAACAGCTTGTTCACTGAGTTTATGAATAGTTTCACGTTGGTAAAGGGTAGATCTGTCTAGATAGCGGTTACTTCTTTTTTTTCTTTTCCACTGAACATTTTAACATACACTTGCTTGTTATTGCGTCCACAGGTATAGAGAATATCTTCTTGGAATAGGTTATTTATTTAAAAAAAAGTGGAGCACGTGAGTACTAGAATCTATCGAAACATGTAACATTCATTCGTCATAATCATGGTAGGACGAAACTCTTACCTTTAGCGAAGAGAAATTTGACTCAAGTCGTACTTCTAAACGTGATATAATTTGTTTTCAACGAACAGTGTGGAGTTACTACTCCATTGACAGGTTATAAAATTCTCCACTGACGGATCCAGCCAGTGTGTTCAAACAGTATTGTCTCTGCTCTGATCCTTCTTTACAACCTCAGCCGCCCGAAAATAATCGTAATCAAACTCCAAAGCCTCTGACCCTAGTGACGGTTCTTTTAAATTGAAAAAAGTGTAAAGTCCGAGAGGAGAAAAATAGCGCGTGGTTCCTTTCTTTCGCGGGAAAACACTCTCCGTTTCCTTCCTTCGGTTACGACGTCGCGTTTGCCCGGCCTTTGGAGTTATTTTTGCCGGCTCGGTTTCATTCGAATCCGCGGCACGGCTCGACAAATCCTCCGCCGTTCATTACCGGGCCGAGCAATTCGACGAGCACGCGTCACCGAGAATACCCCAGCCGACGGAATTTATTTCCTTCCTGCGCTCGCATTAGACGCCCGTCCATCTCATCAGTAAAAGTGAAACGCACGCAGATGAGTTCTCCCACCCTCTCTCTCTCTCTCTCTCTCTCTCTCTCTCTCTCTCTCTCTTTCACGTCATCGTTTGACATAATCGGCGAAGCCTGGATTTCTCGAATCTCGTTTGCTCTCGCGTCACACGATATTACGCAAAGTCTTACGTGCCTCGTTCAAGTCGCGATCCTTCCGTCTTGGTGGTGGCTGATCGTTCATCTAGCTGAAACGACCTGGCTATTACTTTTGAACGAGTTTCTCGATCTCTCGGAGCGGCGTGTTCCTGGCTGGGCTTGGCGTATATGCTGCCGCTGCTGTCGTTGCCCTTTGACGTGTTTCTCCCCTTTTGACTGGTGGCAGTCGGGCGTTAGAACGCGACGCGCGAGAGACGCGATTTAAAAGAGAGAAAAAGGAGAGAAACGTGCACGGGCAACGGGCTGCAGAGCGGCGAGAGTGGCGAGGGGAGGGGGGAGAGGGAAAGGAAAAAAGAAAGAAGGAGAGAGAAAAAAGAAAACTCGGCGGTGTGTGCGCACCTCGTCTCCGGAAAGCTCTACGTTCCGTTTATGACCGCCGGTATGCGAAATAACGTCGCGTGTGTGTTGTACGCGTTGACGCGCGATGACTATTCCAGGAGAAGAGTAATGGCTCTCCTGGACATTAAATTAGGATCGCTCGGAATTTTTGACGATTCTCATCAGGTTTCTCTCGGTAGGATTGGAAATTTCGAACGGAGTTTAATCACGAAGTTTGGAATATTGCTCGCAATTACGTAAAAACGTAATTAACGTCTTGCGCTGGAATGACGTGCCACGCACGTCGAGAATTTTTTGTGAAATTGCAATAGTCTCACAGTTTTAAATATATTTAGGTATGACCCAGGCGAAGCAAGCAATAAATTTATTAATTTCTCAATCATTTTTGTAATTTTTAAAGCGACGAACTACCTGTGTACGGTTTGGTCACTCGTTATGGTCCGCAATCAGTTGCCAGCGCAAGTGATTAAGACGACTGGCTACACCCAATTATATATTTTCTTATATTATGTATCGTAAAGTGAGAGAGAGAACGCGTAGATTGTTACATCAGTATCCTCGGGCATGGATTATGTTCGTGTGTTGTGTCGAACGTTATTGCACGTAATTTCTCCGAAATGCAAAAAAGGAAAATTTAAATATCGTCCGTAGCCTCGAGGCAGGCAAGTTCGAACAAGTCGAATATTTAGTCAGGGAGCTATCGAAAACGTGACATTCGTGTGCGAAATACGGTCATTTAGGCGCGCATTAACATTTTTAGAAGCGAAATCCAGCTGAGATACACGCGATATCGAAATTAAACGGGGAATATTCTTCTGCGACGAGAATAGTGGAAACGGTTGACAAAAGCCGGTAAAGGCGAGAATTAGTTTAGCAAAAGATCCCGATAATTATGGACAAAGAAACACTTGTGTGCTGTGATACGTGTGGCGTTGAATTCGTGCTCGGCTGCGAGACAAATAGTAGAAAAGACGAGAATTACGACAAATGTTAGGAATGTTCTTCGGTGTCTCTCAAAGAATCGTGAACATCCAGAACGATGAAAATTGCAACAGAAATCTTGGTTGAATTAAGAACGTAAGCTGTGTCGGTTGCAATCTGTAGAGAAATGTCGAAGAGTCATGTTTACCGATGAAGAAAAATTCAATTTCAATGGTGATTTACGAAAGGAGCAACAAATTTTGAATCGTCGATCCATGAGTAGCGGCCATATAATGATTTGGAAAAGTAAGGTAGAAGTAAACTTTATATTATCGAAAAATTAAATAGTAAAAGGTATATTGAAACGATTTGCGATTACGAATTGTGGAAAATGAGTATACTTTCCAACGTGACGACTTGATCGTGCACACTATGCGAAAGCAGTAGAATACTTTGCGAGCAAAAAAAAAAAAAAAAAGATTCTTATTTCAAAGTGGCCAGCCAAGTCTTAGAAATATAAAATTGTTGCACCACGGAAGAATTTTGTATTTCGTTTGTTTAGTGAAAAGAAATTTAATAATTTTTAGAGTCTAATTCTTAGAGAAGAATTAAAATAGGGAATAGTTTCCGTTCCGACAAAGAACGCAGACTACCTAACTTTACAAAACTTTATACTCAAAAACACGCTGTTTCGAACCGGTAAAATTTTTATGGAAAATATATTTATAAAAAAAAAAAAAAAGACAGTGTGTAGGATGTACATCGAATTTATTAGCACGTGCATTTCAATAGTTAATCAAATTCTACGTTAAATTACGTTCAAAATTCCTCAATTTTGCAATGTACTTGTAAGAAAGGTTGGAAATTGTAAGTAGCCTTGATTCTCAATGGTCAGTCGTTGCTACGTTCGTGGAAACTTCACGTTCGAAGCGCGTCGTTGATGCATTAATGCCTCTCGTAAATCGTTGTCGGAGCCTTCTTCCCAGAAGTAACAACAGAACGAATGGTTAATCTACCTCGAGAAAAGAACTCCCTTGACTTCCTTCTCCGAAGCTTTTCCCCCGTTTCTCCTTTCTTCTGGCGTTTGGAATTTCCTGGATGAACGAGTACCGAGTCGCCCGACGGTACTCGGTTTTTAGTTAACACCTGAGACCTTCTCGAAGGGGGGCTTCTTCGTTCTCTCGAAGATAGAAGAGAGAGAGAAAAAAAAGGAAACAGATTGAAAAAGGTCTCCCTGGTGGCTAAAAGTTTAGCCCCGAGTGACGCGGCGGTTTCTGAGGGACAAATGAACCAGAATAAATACCCCGGGCCGGACACAACGCCGTGAATATCGGCGAATGTCCAGTGACTAACCACCCTGAAAAACGGAAGCCGAAATGTTTGCGATGTCCAAGCACGGGACCGCGCTCGCGCGCCTCCTCCGAACGGGACACAAAACACGATCATCCCGGTGACTTCTTCTTTGTAAATAAGCGTTCCTCGCGCTATCTAGGCAAACAGAGATCGTTCGCGTTTCCAGCTCGTCGACAGACCTCTCTGGCTCGTCTGATTCGCCCGGAAGATTACGCTTCCCCTTGGACGAGCAACCTTTTCAAATGATCGGCGCGACAATCGACGAAGGGGAGAGAGAGAGAGAGAGGGAGACCACGCGTGACAAATTCTTCCGCGAGAGTGTGTTTCGTAAGGAGAAACCATAGGAATGGCTTTAAACCACTTGTGCCGCGCGCGGTGGTGACTGATCGATCGACGCGCGCGATAAGTCCGACTAAGTGAGGCAATTCAAAGCTCTCTCTTTCTCTCTCTCTCTCTCTCTCTCTGCTGGCTTTAAATTTAAATTATTAACGCGTGGGATGTAGGAGTTAGGATACTGTCAGTTTTGTAATTTTTTTCAGTTTTGGTAGGTTTGCAGTGATTTACGAAAATATTCGAGCTCAAAGTGCGCTGATATTTTACAATAACGCAGCTAAGGGAGTAAGAACGATCAGCTATTTGTTTCAATAAATATTTTAAACGATGCAACTACAGGAGAACAGTGATCAAGATGATCAATTTGTAAGAATTTCATGGATTAGAGTATATTGTATATATACAGTAGTTTATCACGCTCTAATTTCAAATATGCCCTTATATACTCTCAGAGCTATTTTTAAGCAGCCAGATCAGACGACACGTTGCGCAATTACTTGTATTGTGTCCACGTTTGTGACAATCGGCGCAGATGTTCGTCATTGATGGAACCAGCAATTAAAATGCTAGCGATTGAATTGGATAGAAATAATAATAAAACGTCAGAAACGTGAAAATTGCCGGATACTTGTTCAGTTTCTAAGAGAAATCGGTTAGGAGAGAAAGGTTTTCAGTTACCAACGAGACTTCGAAAGGGGTCCTCCAAGGTAGCAGCGGCTTCGAAACAGAAATTAAACGAAGGAAAAAAAAAAAAGGAAAAAAAAACAACTGAAAGTCTAGCCCGATGACGCGGCAGTTCCCGATGGACAAATGAGCCAAAATAAATACCAAGAGGAATCATAAATATCAGGGAGGGAGGAGAGGGCTGACCGGGATCTCTCGGGGTGAAAGGGACAGCTTGGAACAAGATGGTCTCTTCTCGTTTCTTCTCTCTACCTCCATCCCTCCCCCACTGCCTCTCTTCCTCCCCGCTCTCGACGAATAATTAATTTATTGACCAGGGGCCACGCCGGTGTGCGCGCTTAGCCTACGATTTTCAAGCCTCTCTCCTCCTTGGCGCGCGCAACTCCGCATTATAAAACTCGTTCCCGCTCTATCCCCTTCTGCCGGTGCCACACACAGGCACTACGCGTTCATTTACATTTAATTGGGAAATCAATCTAGCGCGAGGCATCGTTACACGGAATATTTATAAGGGGAGGTCGGCGGCCAACGTTACGGGGTAATACAGGTTTCAATTTCGCGCGGATCGCCTCCCGACTCTTCTTCGGCCGATCTTTCCGCGCTACTTCTTTAATCTCGCGAGGGTTACACGTTCGCGCCCGTATTGCCGTTCTCTGATTAATAATTCAACGTACGATGAAAAATTACCATCGTACACACCGAACAACACCTATAGAAGGTTACGTGTAGGTGCGATAGTAACGGAGTCACACGTCCTACGTAACGGGGTGTGTTCCCTCGTCGGTTGTGTCGTAACGCATAGCTCGTGTCCTCTTCGTCGTCATCGTCGTTGGTCGTGGACCGATGGAACGTATGCATATTAGTCGATCATGTAAAGCATCTCGCACATCCTCTCTCTCTCTCTCTCTCTCTCTCTCTCTCTCTCTCTCTCTCTCTCCCTCTTTCTCTTTAACCTATTACGTACGTGTGTGTGTGTGTTGAGTCAGGATGCTTCAAAGCAAACTCGCCATTATTGCTTGGCCGATACGCGAGTATTATGCTGCTTCGACATTGGCTAGAGCTACTCGCGAACAGCAGAAGTACCCATGTTTTTTGAACATTTTAGTTTGGTTGCTACAAGTATGTTGTATTATCTAGGAAACTCTTGTAGAAAGATAAAACGACAAACGTATCAATGTAACGTATCAACGTAACCAAGTGAAAATAAAATCGAGTCGATGATGTGGTGAACTTCGCGAACAGCGACATAGATGGTATATTTTTGGACAGTTGATCGCAGACATTGTTGCTTGAATTTTCTTGCCAAAAATAATTGACGCCTTTCACAACGAGCCTCACATATATATATATATTTGATTTTGCCCAGAAATATTAATATAAATTAATTAATTAAAATATCTATCAATAACCGTATTAAAATATTCTACATATAAATCATTATAATTTAAATGATGATCAAAGTAAATAGACTAGGCCGAACAGAAAAATATTATTATTGATTTTGACAAAAATATCTTTCAAGTTTAGTTCGAACGAAAGTCATATTCACGGGTTGGATTACATTAATAAAATCGCAGTAGTTAAACTAAAGTAGTACAGTAATAAAATTATTTATGAAACTTCCAATGATAATAAATAATAATTCTAATAAATAATATTCCTTACTGTCATTTCAAATATCTAATCCTGGACAGTGTTAATTGTAATGCAACAATTATAGAATTATTCTCCAAACGGACAAATGTAAATCTGGAAATTTGTCAGTGACAATCGTAGGGAGATTATTTCATTTAAATACACGATATTTTAAAGAAGTTGCGCTCAAAAATCGACACGTTTCGTACGTGTTGCCAGTGTGCACTCTCAACACTGTCGCCGATAGTTTTCGCGTTTTCAAATGGAAAACAATCGTAATTCAGCGGCGTGTTCACGCCTCGTTAACCGGTGACTTACTGGTAGGCCCGTGTGGCACGCGAAAAACTTCTCTCTTTCTCTCTCTCTCTCTCCCTCTCTCTATACCCTCCGTTCCAGGTGAACACCGACGTAAATAAATCGTATTGTCGCGAACGAGCGGGTGCACGCCGACTAGAAGAGAAGGGAATCCGTGGCTCGATCATGTACGTAGTATGCCACCGTCTGAGAATCTGGGACAATGTCGGGCCGTAATTCTAGTAGTAGCCAACGCTGGCAATGATGATGCGCGCACATACACACACACACACACACTCCCTCTCTCTCTTTCTGTCTGTCTCGCGTGTGCTTTCGAGCTTCGTCCGCGCGATTCTCCTGTCTGCTTGTATATTTATTAATCGATCGAAACGATCGATCGACAGATCGACGGCTACCGACGCGCGGGTTATGGACAGGATCAAGTGGGTCACGTCCCCGTCGTGTGGGACGCCGGGGCTATGAGACTTCTCGGCCACGTGACGCTCGGCTCGCGGATCGCAGATAATCCTCGCTTGACAGCTGCGTACGTCCACCGAGTTATAATAATAGTAATGGCAACGTGGGTATTCTTTATTGTATCTTTATTGCGTCGCGAACGCAAGACGAGTCGGCGGCTGTTGTTCTTGATATTTGACGTTTGCCTGGAGGTTGACGATGCGCGTTTCGGGGGTGGAAATTGATTTTGACAGAGATGCAATTGAGTGAAGGAGTTTCGGTGAAAAAAATGAATCGCGCGGATGTCTCTAATTATAATAATAATAAGAATAATCATCGCAACATGGGTATCTTTATTGCGTCGCGAACGCAATCATCCACGGACTGTTGTTTTTGATATTTGTTCTTCGTTTGGAGGTTGAAGATGCGCGTCTTAGGGGTGGAAATCGATTCGAAAGAGTATCGTGGTGAAAATGGAATTGAGTGTTTCTAATAATAATAATAATGACTAATGCGAGATGGATATTTTTATTGTGTTGCAAGCCGTTATCATTATATTTACATCATTCATCGCCATCAATTGATTTTACAATTTTTTTCAATTCATGTAACAGGAATTTTATTTCATCAATTTTAGGATCCTTTTTATTGCAACAATTTTTATAGTAAGAAATTTTTCCGTAAATAAACGTGATCAAATTAACTTATTTTCATGATCACACACAATTTCAATTACTGTAATTTTATTAATTTTGTCTTTACCAGCATTAGCAAGAGCAGTTGCAATATTATTATTCTTGATCCAATAGGATTAATTATTATTAAATTGTGTTGAGTCGACAACCATTGTTCTTGATATTTATTTTTCATTTGGAGGTGAAAGATGCGCGTTTTGAGAATGAAAATTGTAATCGTAGTCTGAGTAGTTTCGTTCAATAAATATTGAATCAAGAGGAAACGTCGTTGATCGGATCGTCGCACGTTGGTTAATTGAAATTAACAGCACGAGTAGACAGGCGATAGAGACCATAACGAAGGATGCCTGTGGTGAATGGTGGACCAGCTAGGTAAGAAAATTTACGCCTTCGCGTCGACTTTCGTTTCGACAGAAAATTCAATTTCCCTTGGCGTCTATAGTTCGCCTCGTGTTCGAAGGAACGCACGTTGGAAACGCATTGACGCGGAGAAAGCGAGAGAGAGTGAGAGAGAGAGAGAGAGAGAGACGGAGAGGCAAACCTGTTTACAGAAGTTGATACCACCCGCAGATCCAAACTGCCGTTCGTGATTTAAAGCCAATAACGAAGCGTGAACCGCGAACAAATTGAACTGCAGGCGTCTCTGTGGAATTTTTTCGGCTTTCGTGGCTCCTCGTTCAGAGCGAGAGAAAGAGAGAGAGAGAGAGATCGAGATCGTCGTGGTCCATGGCTGAGGTTGAACGAACTTGAATCACGGAATCCTCGTGTCGTGTCTTTGTTAACGATCGATCTGACTCGTCGAACGCGAACGAGCTTGAAAAAAAAAAAAAAAAAGAAACGATGAAAAAGGACGAAATAAGGAACGGCTTGGAAATAAAAATTGAAGAAAGCAGAAACGAACGGTAAGAGGATGTTCGGGGCTGGTTGATCGGGCCACACGGTTGTTGCTGCACGTAACCGAAGGCAACAGGATTTTTGACTGTCCGCCCCGGCAGAGAAAGGGAATCGTTTAATCGAAGTACAAGAACGATCTCGCCTCTCGCCCTTTTTGCTTCTTATTTCTCCACGGTGGTTATTTTAAGCTGCTTACCGCAGGAAGTTTATCGCGCGGCGCGCACGGTTTTCGGCACGATGAGGCGGTTCCAACTTCTCTTCTCTTTGAAAAGACGCGAGAAGAGACGACCGAGAGAGAGTGTTCTTCAAATAGAAGTCACCGTGGTTCGCGCGAATCGTTTCGTTCCAATTTTTCCATTCCGCCCACCGTCGTTAGCTTCCCCAGAGTTATAAAATTCCCAAATACGATGGAACTCTTTTTTTTTTTATTCTCAGAGGGATGAAGTAGACAGAGGATGAACGTGGTTGGAGTTCGTCTCTTGTGGGAATTCACCAGTTTCTCTGGCCGGTTTGTTAGTTCTTCTTTACGTAATAAAAAACTTGGATTTAGATAAGTGGGTCAGGCGATGCGAATTCAATTAATTGGATATTGATTTGAATTTAAATAAGGTGAATTTCAAGTGAACGAAATTCTGTTTTAAAATGGGATTGAAGATGTTCGGAACAAATTCATTGTCTTAGAAAGTTTTCAAATACGATGGAATTCTTTTTGTTCTTTTCGAAATAGTTGGGAGATGTACGTGAGGAATTCATTCAATTTTCCCGATCATTTGTTAGTTTTTCTTTACGTTATAGGAACTTGGATTTACATAAATGGATCGATGAATCGGGTGTTGATTTAAATTTCGTTTGAATAGGTGAATTTCAAGTGAACGAAGTTCTATTTTAAAATGGGATTGAAGGTGTTCGGAACAAGTAGAGGATCGTTTCACGTCACTTGTTGTTAGAATACCGTATATTCTATATTTTATACTGTCGTATAAATAACATATCGATTTAATTTCATTGCAATAATAATGTACGACAACAATTAATAATAGCAATCTCTTAATAATTTTAAACGTTGCAGACTTCTATCCATATCTTCTTATATCATTATAATTCTCAGCAAATTCTAAGCGTTATAGACTTCTAACATCCTGTGTAACAAAAATAAAAATAGCTGATAGAATAACATCCAATACCCTCTCCTAAATACAAATGCTCAAGAAACAGAAAGTACGTCAATTTTCCCAACAACAGCTCCTTCGTTGACCAAAGGAGAAAAATTCAACATTCTCAAGAGGCCTCAAACAGCCTGAGATTGCTATAGCTGTAGATTGAAGTACGCTTCATTGTCGACCTCGATACCCTCGCAACATGCCACTTTCGTTCGATCTCGTCACGGTTCGTCAAGATCCTCCTCGCGTAAACCTCCATCCTCCACTTCTTCCATGGGTTCCAAGTTCAAAGAGCAAACCGGTCAGTTTCGAAAAATCATAAATAATCACGGCTTTTGCAGGAGCAAGTGTAGGTGACTTGTTCCAAGGAAAAAGACAGGGGAGGAGATCTTGGCATTTTGCCTTCCTCAACCCCTTGCGCTGGCAACTGGTTCGCGGACCATAACGAGTGGCCGAGTCGTATACAATAATTCGTCGCTTTCTTTTTGGACTCGCCGGTATGATATCGTCTGGATAGAAATGTTTGACAAGTAATAAATTTATTATTTGCGTTGCCTGTGCATTTGGTTATATACTTAAATATATTTAAAACTGAGAAAATATTGCAATTTTGGGACAAAAAAATTCTCGACGTGCGTGGCACGTTATTCCAGCGCGCAAGGAGTTAAATACTTGCGCTGGCAACTGATTTGCGGACCATAACGAGCGACCGAGCCGTATACAATAATCCGTCGCTTTCTTTTTCTTTCGAACTCGTCGGTACGATATCGCTGGATGGAAATGATCAAGAAGTGATAAGCTCGTCATTCGTTTTGGGTTACATTTAAATGTACTCGAAACTGAGAAGATGTTGCACGTCGTTCCAGCGCAAGAGGTTAAATCGCCAGCCGGCTGTCGATGCCTTCCGCCTTTTTTCATTCCTACAGCGGACGGAAAAGCGATCTCTCCCGGCCGCTGGAAATGCTACTCGCCGAGTGAAACGCGAACACACCTGAAAACACAGTACGTGTTTACGCGGAATGTGCTGGGAAGAGAGAAAGAGGAGAGAAAAAAAGGGGGTGTGGGCTGTGCCGGACGTTTTCGCCTTCTTTTTACCCGGACGTTTTGCAATGGAAACGCTCTCGACGAGGCTCGGTTATTACAGCGCGAACCTCCCGACTGGCGGTGTTTCGACGCTACGCGCCGCTTGCGCACAGAAGCTCTTCCTCCGGTGCTCTCTCGCGCGTTGCTTAAGGGGCTGTCGCGACCTCAGGAATTTCGAGGCGATAGCGCAGCTGTCGGCGGGCATGATCGATCACTCGGTGCGAAGCGCCGAAAGGGGGGCTTCGGGGAAAGCCGTCCGACTCCTCCTATCTGTGTCCCTTGCTACAGGTAGACAGTTAGCATTTTCGTCCGAGGAACAGTTGAAAATTCTCGTCTTGGTTCATCTTAATTCGGGTCGTTCCGGTGATCGGCGTGTATCGTGTTTTCGGTGAGTTTAGAGAAACTCAGAAATCTGTGTACCTTTCGGATGCTTGTCTAGGCACATATTTAGAAAGCTTCGTCCCCCTTCTACCTACTCTTCATCTACCAATGTCAAATTCCTTGCTGAAGCGAAACTTAAACACGTCCGATGCTTGCTACTAATTTTTATAACAAACCACGCGAAATTTCGTTCCAATTCCTTTCGGAAAACACCGTGTATGTATTGGAACGAAAATCTCACTGTGAAAACGACATTGTACCGCGATTAAAACAAGACGAAGAAGAGGTTGAAAACTCTTAAATGGAAAACCACGCGTTCCTCTTATCTTTGAACGACAAAGACCAAGTAATTGAAGATTAGGTGGATCTAATGAGACGAAAGTCTTCTGTATATGCACCATGATCGATCTCTTACGAGTGTTGTCAAATTTATTTATCAATTTTACTAAACAATGCCTGCGCTTCTGTTCAAAAGTTTGGCCAACACCCGTCACTTTTTACACGAGACAAACTTCTAAACGACAATTACGATATTACAGTTTGTAATTTCGTTCTCTTGACGTATATAATAAACAAGAATTTCAACTGTAAGCTATAAGAAGATAAATTAAATAGCAGTTGTTGCAAATGATCATTTCAGAGTGATCGTTTCACTCCAAATTTTTGAGCGATCCTCAGATGAGGATAAATTGAGACAGAAAGAGAAAGAGAGAGAGAGAGAGAGAGAGAGAGAGAGGGGTTCGAGAAGTGATTAGATAAAAATAGTGTGTTTGTCGTTTGTTTATTGGGTTCACTCGGGGAGAGAGAAGTGAACGGATGCAACGAGCTGCACGCCGCTGAAAGAGACCGTCGACCGCATTGGCATTTGCATCATTCACCTTGAGAAGTGAATATAGTACGGCGCGGAGAGACCGTGTGTGTCGCACACCGCGGATTACGTTTGAAGGAATTTATTGTGCGGTTGGTAACGCAGCCGTGTCGACGTTACTTGTCGTTTCGCCTGTCTCTTCCCTCCGCGCTTATGGAATATACGTCGAATTCAACCGGTGATTCAGGATCAAGAAACTCCTCGCAAACGGCGTTCCGCCGGGGATGGATCGTTGATCCGCGTGTCGATGACCCTACGGAGATTGGAGAAATTTTCTCTAGTCGATCCGCCTTTTTATCCTTGGGTCTTTCTTCCGAGAAATCGGCTGTGAATTAGGTTCCTCGAGTCGTCGGTGCTTTCGACAAGGAATTTAAAATTTTTCCGGAATTTTACGTTTAGAATTTCCCGTGAGAGTTCTACATTTTTTGCGCTTCAATCTGAGCGCGTTTGTTTGATTGGCAATCGTTCGGACATTATTTTCTTAGATTTGTTAATTAAAACATTCGATATACAGAGCCAGTGTAGGAGGGATTTTGTAATTACGAAGAAGGTCGAAGGTACGATCGACAAGTTGATTGAAAATTTACACGTTCTTCGCTTCAAATGTCTATCTAGATTCATTTTTAAATTACAAGTTGTCTACTCTTTCCAATTATTTACTATGTTTAACGCGATATATTGTAAATTGCACGTATTCGTTCTCTTCGTACCATACGTTTGCAAGAATCCCAGATCCTCGTAGAATGTTTTCTTCTGCGTGGAGATTTCCTACCGTAGACACGTGAATTTAAATACGGAGTCGGAGTGATTTATCAGTCTGCCATTAAGTAGTATGTAACGTTTCGAAAACTCTAACGTGGAGCAGCGCTGGGTGTTTCTCAACCCGTGAAAGGTATATCCCGCTCAGAAATCGTATTCAGTATACCCGTACAATGAAAAACGCGCGTATTGCACTTTTGTCTTAGGGTCGTAGCCTTTTCCGCGAGCAATTCGTTCCGCAAATAGACATAGCATAACTCCCAGCTCGCCAACTCGCTGTTTGTTCTTTTAACACCGCGCTATTGCGTTCTCTCATTCATCCTTGCGCTTATACATATGTATGCATTTCAGCCGGAGAAATCGTTGTCAATTATCGTAATAAGATCACATTCTGAGTTATTGCGCGATAAACTCGATTCTCTGCATTCGAAATTCACATTAGTGACGCTTAGCTATTAATCTGAGTTGTTGCTTATTTTACACAGATAAAAGTGTCATACGTCGGAAATAATTTTTATTTGTATTAATTTCGTTTTTCATTCGTGTGCAAATTATGAGATTGTATCGTTAAAAGGTCTCCCAAATTAACTGATAAATCATTC
The DNA here is from genome assembly GCF_011392965.1 of Frieseomelitta varia. Classification (NCBI taxonomy): domain Eukaryota; kingdom Metazoa; phylum Arthropoda; class Insecta; order Hymenoptera; family Apidae; genus Frieseomelitta; species Frieseomelitta varia. The sequence goes on from NW_025109762.1 coordinate 590,837, forward strand.
GTTATCCCTGAGATCGAATATTATTTAATATTATATGTTATTTACATTTATATAATATATATATATATATATATATATATATATATATATATATAATTTAATATTATATACTATTATATAATATATTATAATTATATAATAATATAATATATAATATATAAATATATAATAATATAATAATATAATAATTATATTATATTATATTATTATATAACAATAAAATAATATAATAATTATATTATATTATATTATTATATAACAATAAAATAATATAATAATTATATTATATTATTATATATTATTATAAATAATACATATTATATTATTCAATATTATATAATATTATATAATATTATTTATTTTTTATTATAATAATCGATACACATTTATTCCAAATCAATCGCCAACATATTAAAACACGCGTATTTCAAATTTTTAAACGCGTCGCCATCTAGAAAAAGGGGACATCGCTCTACGTAAAGATTTCAGCGACTCTGGTCATTGTCAACCACTTCTCAAATCAGCCCCGAAGACACGCAGTGAAACACGTTTCCCAACATTCCACGTCGTTATTTAAGAAAGCGATACGGTCGACTCTTGCGCAAGTATTGCAGATTCACGGTGAACCGCTCCCGTTTAGTTGCCCCACCGGGGCAGAAATAATTTCGATCGCGGCCGGATCCGACGTCAAAAGGCCTCTCTCGCGTCTCTTCGCGGCGATTTATTTTTTAAAGGAATCCGCGCTCTCTCTCTCTCTCTCTCTCTCTCTCTCTCTCTCGTTCCGTGCCTTCTCTTTGCACGAGTCGAGTCGAGATAAAGGCCGCGACGTTTGATACCGCTCGAGTAATTTCGTCGCCCCGAGAGAAGAAAAATAAGAAAGAGAGAGAGAGAGAGAGAGAGAGAAAGAGAAACACAGAAGTCCACGAGCTTTTCCTCGGCAGCGTGAGGTGCCCGTTGCACACACGCAGCCACGTAGCGCGGGATTATTGTTGTGCACGGGAAATAACAGCGTTTCGCGTATCAAGAGGGAGAGTGAGGTGGTTGATGGCTGGCCGTTGCCATCGGCGGAGACAGCCGAGGGTTGGGGGTGGGAAAAAAAGGCGCGGCGGTGTACGCGGCGCACGTTGTCCACTTTGTTTCGTCCGCGAATCGCAGATACGGAGGCGCCGCGCGAGGAATTATACGTATAAGCGGCCCGGTAACGCAATCGGGACGATCTTCCAATTAAAATATTCTGCCTGGTGGCTTTAAACTGCTTCTCTGCAGGAGGGTAGGGACGACGACGGCGTGCGCCACCGCGTAGACGTGTTTTCGTCTCCACGAAACAGCGGATTCTTTTTGTCCCTAAAGAGAGAAAACGAGAGACGGAAGAATACAGAAAGAGTAACATAACCAGGGGAGGGAAAGAGGAGAAGTTTCGTAGTGGTGTAGCAGGGAGGAGAGAAAGAAAGAGAGAGAGAGAGAGAGAGAGAGAGAGAGAAAAGAAAACAAGAATCGCGCGCATTGCCTCGCGGTCTCTAACTACCGAACAAGTTTTCCCTCGCGGCCAACTCTTCCCTCTCTTTCTTCACTTTTCTCTGGGAAACACGGCGCAACGCGCAACGTGCTCGAAGATCAGAGAAAAAGAGGAAGCGAGAGAAGAGAAACGGCGGAGGAGGGCAGAATGGGCGCAGAAAAGGGAGAAAATGGGGGAAAGGGGCGAAAATACAGACGGGTGGAAAGAAATTTCCCTAACTAGCGGCTGGATTATCCGGGCAGTCGTTTAAAGTTTAAGTCATTAGTCACGTAACTACTTGCTTAATAACTGTGAAATTGCGCGCACCTCTCTCTCTCTTTCTCTCTCTCTCTCATTTTTGGCTTCTTCATTCTTCTTTTCCTAGTTTCTTTCTCTTTTCCAACCCATTGAATATTGCACGAGTTATCAAATGACTCAGGATTCAGGAAAAGCTGCATACGAAAATTATATTCAGTATCGCAGAGGCCAGGGCATCAATCTGGTTAAATGGCTCTTGATACTAGTCAGTGTTCGTACATACGTAGTACATACGTGTTTTTACGCACGGAGCGCTTTCGCGGAAAGTTTACCGAATGAAGCGGCCCGATATTTTCTCGAATTACGTTCCGATCGCTTCGACGATTCGTTTAATTTCACGAGGTCCGTGAACAGAGGCCGGTGGTTCAGAAAAATCTCTCGCATTTCTTTGATATCTTATATTAGTAGTATGTTTAGACGAGGATTGCCCAGTTGATAATTGTAAATTCCAAGATAAAAGAGAAAAGGACCAAAGAAACACAATGTCATCGTCACTCTTCGGAACCTTTCAGTTTAGAGCTCTTCAATTTTTGAGCGTGGATTATTATCAGAAACATTAATATCTAAAGCGTGCCTCACAACTTGAAGATACGTTAATTGAATCTGAATATTTGAACTTGATAGATTTTAACCAAAAATGTAGAGAACTTTAAATTCTAAGCAACAAAGGATAAAATGAAATTTCTTATATATATATATATATATCGATACAATTGAACAGTTGAGTTGTTTTGTAAAAAATTTATATTACGTATTTGAAATCCACTAAACTTGATGACTCGTTTCGGCGTGATAAAGAACGACGACGTGTTCATCTCGTAGACTAATAATAATTGTCACTGCAGTACGTGTGAGATTGAAAAGATTGACAAATGTACACAAACTATATATAGGGCTCAAAGGGCTAGAAACGCGAGCAAATCGCGTTCGGCAGCGGGAAACGGTATTAACCAACGATCGCATAGTCACCTTTTCTGTGTCTATCCTCCCCCATCGAGACCAGACACAAGTTAATCGTCGTGTGACACGTGTTCCCTCGCGAATTCCCTGTCCAACAACCCTTTATCGCAACAACGACAGTTGCTGCGATGAAATTTCCGAGGAATCAGATGCACCGTTCCGATAAGAGGCGAGAGAACGATCGCCGCGATGATCCCCGACGTCTACGGCAACGCGTGTTGCAACGGTGCGCACCGCGGATATTGACCGCGAACATGCACCGTTAAGGAATAAATATTAAACAGCGCGACAAAAGCTCACGGACCACACAGCCGTGACAAAGCCCATCGCGGTTATATAGCGAAATGAAGCGGCGGGGAAAAGCTGGAGAGGCCTAAAACAATATACGTATATCCAGTTGGCGAGGGATGAAGAGAAGAAGACAGAGTGGCCGGTTGCGGTGAAACAATAAGAAGCGACGAATCGTAATTCCATTTCTTTCTTTCTTCTTCTTCTTCTTCATCATCATCGCTCTTATTTTTCTCTGTCTTCTCTCTTTCTCTCTCGTTTCCTTTCGGTCAACCACAGGAGTGGCCTAGCATGACGTCACTTTTTTGCAGGCTGCTCATAATAGCACAGCTTACCAGCTATTACCGCGGCTGGCACGCCCCTCTCATCGTTCACCACCACGCTAATACATTTCTCTCTCTTTCGCTCTCGCCTCCCTTTCGTCTCGCTCTCTCTCTCCCTCTCTCTTTCTCTCTTTTGCTCTCTTTCACCTCTTTACCCCTGGCTAACACACACGCTCGCGCGCGCCTCCTTGCACGATGTGACACGACCTCGCGCACGATTATAGCTTTTCCCGCGGATTACACGAGCGCCGCAGACAGAGCTTTCCCCCCGTGCGCGACGTCGTACTACGCCTAATGGCCCGATAAATACGATATCTGCCAGCAGCCCGTCAACGCAGACAAAACACGGATAGCCCGCGGTTTTTTCGTACGGGGGTGGCTAGGTAGAGGGAGAGAAAATTTGGTTGCTAGATTGGAAGAAGAATGAGAATTTCACGAAGGATCATTGTGAAGGTTATGATACATATTGAAGACAGGCGTTCTTTTTGTGTCGTGTATTCTCAATTTGAAATTGATAAGGCAGTTTTTTTTTTAGAAGCTAGATCAATTTTGCTGAGAGTTTTGTAAATTTCATTGCAGTGATATTAGGTAAAGTAAGTAGGGAGGCAAAGTAGATGAGGAGAAACTTTGTTTGCTAAATTAGAAAAAAAATATAATAAAGAATGATCGCAAAAATCATGATAAAAGTTGAAGAGAAGGTGAAACTATGGCGTCTTTTTTGTGTCATGTATTCTCAGTTTGAAATTGATAAGGGAATTTTTTTAGAAACTGATTAATTTTCTGAAAGTTTCGTAAATTTTATTGCAGTGATAAAATAAGGAAGGAGGCAAGATATATGGAGAGAAACTTTGCTAAGTTAGAAAAAAAATACAATACGGGATGATCGTAAAGATCGTGATAAAAGTTGAAGAGAAGGTGAAACTATGGCGTTGTTTTTGTCGTGTGTATTCTCAATTTGATATTGATAAGAGAAAGATCAATTTTCTGGAATTTTTCTCTAATTTTTTATTGCAATGATGGTGATATTATGTTATAAAGTAAGTAGGACGCAAAATAGTATTTTACCTTGAAGTCGGAACTTGTCTTGTAATTGCCGGACTAATTTTTTAACGACTGATTTTTAATGATGCTTTTAATAAGGTTGGTCCCTAAGTGGTGATACACACGATCTCTCTGGGAAAGAACGTTTCCATTTTCATTAACGCGTGTTACACTTTAATTAATTATACAAAGTGCTTAAATGATTACACGTGGACAGATACTGTCTCAATTCGCGTATAAAGAGAATTATTAATCTTAATCAAGCTGTTGCGGAAACTGTTGTCACGCACTAAAAATGGAGTTCGTAGTAACATTGCCGAAATATTTGCATTGTGGATTTACAACTGGAATATATTTGCGTATAGACTCTGGAACATTGTACATTATAACCCAAAAATTCGTCCGGGTGTTTCATTCTCGCGGAGAGATCAACATGAAAATCACCATTTCTCGTTTGGACGTGTACGCTCGTGACATTTTACGTAAGACCACAATGTTCACGGATATCGACACTGGTCACATTTGACGGTTTATTTAATTTTGCTGCTATATCCGAAATTATTGATATTGCACGCATAAACGATATACTCGTTAGTTGGTGATCTATTTAATCTTGCCAATCATCGGATTGAAACCATAATATTTTATTACCGAACGCGCGTATAAATCTCTGGGCTGGCATTCTGCGCGACATGTAAAAAAGTTCTCAGCTCGCGTTAAATTCCACCGAGTAGTTACATAGTGATCGATCGATCTCTTCATTCTATGAACTCTAGTACTGCACTCTAATCGCACTAATCGTTACTCGCATATATGTATATCGTAGACTTTCAACGTTCTCCAGTGTGTCACACTCGTTACACGTATTACAAAGATCTTGCTAACCCCTTGCCACGCACGTCGAGAATTTTTCGTCCCAAAATTGCAATATTTTCTCAGTTTGAAGTATATTTAAATAATAGGCGAAACAAATAATTCTATCCGGTGAAATCGTACCGACGAGTTCGAAAAGAAAGCGACGAACGATTGTGTTATACGGTTTGGTCGCTCGTTACGGTCCGCAATCAGTTGCCAGCGCAAGTGGCCGAAAGTCACTCAAGAAAGTCGTTTCCGCAGAAATCTGCAAAAATGCCTGGTTGCGCGCGGCGTGTCGTTTTTATTTTTATTCGAGTGGACAGCCACGCAGGGCCATTTCAATTCACACGGGATCACATTCGCTGAGAGAGAGAGAATCAGACGCCCACGTGCGAGCGAAACAGGGGCTAAGAAATTAGCCGGCGTCGTTTCTCCGGTTCTCTGTTCACTGAAGAAAATCACGACGAGAGAGGCGAGCCGAGGAATTAATATTTATAGAGCACCTCGTCACGGCGATTCTGCGTCGCGGTCGGTTTCACCGGTCGTTCCCTTTCTCTCTCTCTCTCTCTCTTTCTCTCTCTTTCGACCGCTTCTATACCATACGTCCCTCTCTCTTTCGAAAAACCGCGCGACAATGTGTGCCACGCTATGGGAATATCAATTTTCTCTCTCAGTTCTCTACGCTTCTTTACACATCGGAGAAGCGAGAAAGAAAGAAAGAAACGCGCGGATCCATTAGAGGCCGAGGATGCGCGAAAAATCGATCACGCGTGTGTGCGCGCACGTGGACGCGCGTGTCGTGTACACTCTCGTCCACAAATCACCGGACGTTTAACAAATTTGAGAGACTACAATTTACGCGATCAAACGATCCTCGTCGTTTTTCGGAGTTGGCGCAACTAGATTAGGTATATTAACCGCGAAGCGAAATATTCCGCGGATAAGTCATAAAACGATATTTTTATGACCAGCGAGCAACGGTGAAGAATCTCATGTTTATTAATGTGGATGGTTCAGGGGTTAGCAAGTTAGCGTAAGTGATTTTTATCGTATAAATATTTTTTTTGTTATTAAAACTGTCAGTTATTTCCAATAATTTATGTAGTAATATTTTTCTAATATTACTACATAAATTATTGTTGTCAAGTAGAATATTGTAATGATGGTTTCAGTAGTTAGTAAATGTTCTAATGATTGTTCAGTTAATTAGTATTTAATATTAGTATTATTAAATTATAATACATGTGATATATAATTATTATATTACAATATGATATATAATAGTATAATATAAATTGATAATATTATCATTCATAGTCACGGTGACCGTATACATAATAATTAAACTGTTCAAATTGTTCTTAATCGAGAGTAACTTGCACTGTACGGCATTACGCACTCTGTCTCGTGTCAATTTCGTTGCAATTAGTTAGTATTAATAGTGAATGGTAAATATTTCAATCGTGACTCGAGACTACAAATTATACATTTGTAATGCAAATCATGCAATGTAATGCAAATGGGTTAACAGTTCACTTGGTTCTCACCTCACGTAGATTTACATCGAAGATGTCCAATTTCGACTCGTCGGTCGATGCCATTTTAAATTGCACGCGCACGTATAAATCTGAAACGTATATAAAATTGAACGAAACAAAATCGTAACAATCGTTTTATCCAAGACTCGAGCAAGTCTCTCCAGTGACATTGCAAAGTGACGTTGGAACTGCCGACGGATTAATGCGTGAAATTTCCATCAGTAAAGTCAAAAAGAAACAGAGAACACTTGTAAAATAGGCTTTGCACCAGCTTTTATTTATTTTTATTTCACGAAGAATCGCTCGAGTCTCCAAAAACACACGTATAAAATATTCAAATGGTCATTTTGACGCGCGAGAAATCAACTTTTGCTGAAAACGAGCAAGCGTGTCCGGTTCACGCGACTTGTGGACGAGAATGTACGCACAGACAGGTTTCAGTTTGCCTCTCTGTGTACAATAGCCGCGTGCACGCGTCGATTCGCGGAGCGCAAGGTAAAGAAACGTAAGCGCGTCGCGGTGGCGCGATGCGTCGTGAATCTTTAGGGAGTTTAACCCCCGTCGGTGTGTATATTTTTACGCTTCGTGGAAAAGCGGCCAGCTAGCCGGAGCGGCGTGGTAATTTTATTTCGAACGTTATCGTTGCGTGAAGAAATTCCAGCGCCGAAGAAAAATTCTGTGTCACGTATAGCTAGCGTCGTTAGCGGCCGATGTGCATCGGAACTGGGCTACGATCTGGAAACACGTTTCCAAGCTCCGTGTATTAATAGATTGACGATTGCGCTTATGGCCGAGCTCTTTGTCGCGCGGGTCGATGCGCTGTCGCGTGTGTTTCGGGGATTTCGATGCCCACGAAGGGACTGGCAAATATTTTTCGCACGGCCACGGACGCGAAAAAGTTCGAGGGACACGCTAGAAAACGATATTTAATTTCTTTTTTATAAATTCTGTGTATTGTTCGTATTAAATTGAAGTGGATGTCGTTCACTGATTTTTAATTTCCAGACTGAAAATGCGCAACGATACGTGAGAAATAGTATGAACGGTATACGCAGGATTCGATTTTTTTTTTTTTTCTCTTAACTCTGTCTATTGTTTGTATTAAACTGAAATGGATATTTTTCACTATTTTATTTTTTTTTTTTTTTTTATTTTTTTTTTTTTTTTTTACTTTTTTTTTTTTTTTTTTTTTTTTTTTTTTTAATTTCTATGGTGAAAATGCACGGTGACGAGTGAGAAGAAGTTTGAAAGATTCGCAAGAAGAAAATATTCGATTTTCTTTCTTCTTTCTTCTTCGTCTGTGTATTGTTTGTACGAATATGATATGTTTCAGTCATTTTGTCCTATTTACGAGATATTGTCTTCAACACCTCGATGGCTAGAAAGAAAATGGAAAAGTAATTATACGTAGTGACGTAATTATTCTTAATTTCTTTTTCCGTTGACATGCTCTGAAACATGAAAAATCTTAAGTGGGAGAAGGAAACACGTTGGAAAAGGGCGGAATAATGTGAAAATAGAACACAACCACGCGAGAAAGAAAAATATAGGAAAAATGCAAGGGTCGTCCGGTATGGGGGAAAAAAAAGGAGGAAGAGAAAAGATCGATGTGCGCTGAAAATAGCTGGAGAGATAATAAAAGGGCGAAGTTCTTATTTTCTGCACGTTAAAGGGCAGTTCGAAACTGGAGGGAGGGAATCAATCTCTCACCTGTCGTAAACTTTTACTATTTCGCGAGGGAAATTTGCCAAAAAATTTCTGAACAATACGAAAATTCTAACATTTAGAATTTATATTCAGAGGCAGCACTGAGATTATAGCGTATCGAATTGTCGGTAGATGTTTTAGATCGATTACTCTGCTCGAGAAAACAGGTAATGATTGTAAGAGAATCGTCGAGAGAAGAAGAAAAAAAATCATTCAGAGCACATTCCTGACAGGTGACTCGCGGTCAACTTCTCGATTGTTACGAAGTTAGGCGCGGTTCTACGACAATGGAAATGTATTCCAATTGTCTTGCACTGTACTAGGAACAAAGTTACATTTTCATAATTGAGGTGTAGGAGAAGTTCAGCCTGCATTCTGCTTCGTACAACCGTAAGTGCTAGAATCGAGCGTGGATGCTCTATTTCTAGTGAATTAAGTAGAACTTCGTTAATAATAAATTAACATTTCAATTCTAGCCTCTTGTTCTACTTTCGGAATAGACTATGGCCTATCGAATTTCAAGTGAAAGTCATCAAGGTTAAATTAGACGGTCTGGTCTCTCACCGCTATCGTGTTCTAGTAGAATTTAGGTTCTAGCACTATCGAGGGTAAGTTTCGTAGTTCAAAGCAGATTTAGGTTCTACCTAAGAGAGGCAGGACTGCACTATCAAGGTTAAGTTGGATTTCGATTTTATCACTGCCAAGGTCGCGGTGAATTTAGACTCTGCCGTTTGAGAGCAAGATTAGAATGAGAGCATGGCTTTGATATCAAGGTAGATCTAAAATTTTAAAGCAAATGGTCAGAGTCATGTTCAAATTTAAATTCTCACTCGATATCAGGGTGAAACGATATTTAAATTCGATCATCACCGAGCTCAAAGTTAAATCAACTTCGCTCTTCACGATCAAATTGAACTCGAATTTTCGCAAACTCGCCATTACGGAATGGAACTTGAATTTTTTGCAAAATTTTGCCACCATCGGTAACCAAAGTCATCGTAGATTCAACTCTAATTACGGCCAAGTAGAACTTCAATCCTTGCAAGTCTCACCATTGTTAAAGTCTAAGTATGTTAGGTTTTTTTTTTTTTCTAAGTACGTTATGTACTTGTGAAAAAAAAAAAAAAATGTAAAAATACATTCTTACAAAGACCAAGTTTCGACCAAGGACCTCGGAACTAATCTTGGCACTAGTCTCGAAAGAAAAGTACGATCCGTGGAAAGTTCGGTTTACGGTGTCAGAGAGAAGGGGGTAGCTGGTTGTTGAATTTCGTTCGAATTCCAGGAAGGGGGTGGCTCTGTCACGTGACACGGGAGAACAGGTAGAACAAGTCAGCTGGAGAAAGCCGCCGCAAAATAGAGGTTCGAGTCACGCGACTACGAAAGCAACCCCTCGAAACGTACCCCCTCGCGCGTTCCCTTGTAGTGGCCGGGCTTCGTCGAGTTAAGACGGTCATTAATTAAAGACAGGCCGAGTTGTCATCTTCGCGTCACACCGCGGACGACTATATATCACCGGGGGTTTCGGGTTTGTGCCACCGGCAAATTGCGAGACTGTCGCCGAGTTTACTCGCTGATTTAGAGAAAAGGAAGCTATTACTGCAATATTATCTCCGCGTCTGTGGAGTTAGACGCGCGAACTGTTATTAATCGCCTGATACGTTTGATAAAATTATCAAAATTCGTTTTCAAATTAACTGACTAAGTCGAACCGTTTTAATTAAATTGAACTTAATTTCGATTTGTGAATCGGTGATGTGTCAAATAACACTTGGCCACGTCACGCTGTCCACAGATTTTTATTAAAAATTGTGTTTTATGGAAACGGGGAAGAAAAGCCAGCCAGATGAATTGCAAACAACAGCATTGTAGTTCAAGACTGGTTAAAACCAAAAGAGAAAAAAAAAAAAAAAAAAGGAAAACATTGAACATTCTAATTACTTTACTAGTCAATTCTTTTGATAAAATTATTATTACGTGTGTGGAATGAGATACGCGGACTGTCGTTGCTACGCTAAGGGCTGATAAAATTGCGTCGACATGGCGTTAATATTAATCAAATCGCAAACAGTTTCTGAATTTCAGCCTATTATTGGCGCGAACCAGCGCGAACGCAGCTCGAAAACGACCAAAGGGCTGTAAAGTTCCTCTCGAGTCTCAAGTAATACACAATCGTGAGCGGCGTTTCGTGGTTATTAGTATTCTTCTGGTTGATCCTAGGTGGAGTGGAAGAGGGGAAAGAACGACCCGGATCGTTATACGCGACGAAAGTTTCACAGCCGTTGTACACCGGTATCCGGCCGGTTAAAACAGTTACCGAGAGACGAGCCCTCGATAACGCGGCACGCGGTTCCATTATAAATTCACGTTTAATCGGGTTTTCGGTATTAATACCCGGTCGATCGTTATTATTCCCGACGGTTGTAATTATCGCCGCGGTAATATTCGTTTGCACGTCGTGGAGTCATTACGCGCCGCCGTCCATGTGATTACATTCCCATCGTTCGCGGCTTAATTAAAAGGGAGTGACAATACGACCGTATGGCGTCTTGATATATATATATATAATATATATATATATATATATATAAAACCCCCTCGTCTATCGTCGCTCTCTCTGCCTACGTCGTTCTCCTCACTCGTATCTGTTCCACCTTTGCTGGAATATTGAAATCGAACGGCCTCGTCTTTTAGGTTAGGCAACCGCTTATTTCAACCTTACGCGTTATATATACACTCGCGCGCAAAAATTTCGTTCCGTTTCGGGCCAACTTCGACGAAAGATTTTGCCTTGAATACTCGTCCGTAATCGTTCTAGATTAACCTCTTGCATTAGTTACTGGTTCACGGACCATAACGAGTGACCAAAACCGTATACAATAATTCGTCTTCTAAGAAGTAATAAATTTATTATTCGTTTCGCCTGAGTTATATTTCAATATACTTAAAACTGAGAAAAGGTTGCAATTTTTGGGGCCAAATATTCTCGACGTGCGTGGCACGTCATTCCAGCGCAAGAGTGTTAATAGTCGCGTTGTGCGACTTTTTTTTTTTTTTTTAATCTTCCTTGGAATTTACCCTCCTTTATATCATCTTATCGCGACGAGTGGAAATTCAAGAAAGACTCGCGTCAAGGTTGTTTCAAAATTTGCGTAACGTTTCGAACGGTGCAGAGTATATAAATTAAAATTCTATTCAAGTGTAAGGAACGAACAGCGACTTGCTCAAGTATAAATGAACGTTATATTCGCAACAGTACTCTTTTCGCAATATTAAAATTGTCATACGTTGCGTGGATTGTCACAAAAGCTTGAAAACGTTCAACTGACGATTGTACAACAGTTCATTCACGTTGTTGAGTTTAAAATTACGGCCGCGTGAAAATTCACAGTTTGTGATTCATCAATGAAAGTTACGGTGCCCTTATTTCGTTCCTCTCGGAGAGCCACGAAGTTTTTGACCGGGTGTGTACACATAACGTGAGTTTAAACGCCTCTCGAAAAAAATCTGCCGGAGAAACCCTTCATTTCAGATTGTTTATCGATGGTTAAGTCGTAGCTCGAGGGATTCGCTGGTTCTTCTCTCGGGACCTGTATAACACGGTGGAGAGCGAGAGATGATCGAGCTGTTCGGGGCAATGGCGCAGGTCGGAGGCGATAAGAGCTATTGCTGAAATTTAGCAATATTCTCCTGGCCTCTCTCTCTCCTTCTCTCTCTCTCTCTATCTATCTATCTATCTATTTATCTGCGACGGTGCACACGAAGCGTAGAGAGAAGGGTAGTAGCGCACACGAGGTGCATCTCTCTCTGTCTCTCTCTCTTGGAAACGGGTCTTTCGAAACTCTGTGTTCCGATGGGCAACCGATATGGTCGCTATTAGTCTCCGGTGCTCAGAAGCACTATACCTACGGCCCCATCTCCGATGTCCAAGTGAAACGGAGGATGAGGCGTGCTCTCGTAGCCGCGGAACCTGGCCGAGGGTTGAGGGAGAGCGTGTAGGGCTTTTTGGGGCGTAGATAATAGTGAGAGAGTGGCCATTAAGGGGCGAATTGCGTAGCAGGAAGAAGGCCTCCGCGAAACTTCGCACCTGCCTTTCCACGCTTCGGATACATATTCATAAATGGACGCGTTCGAGAGAGAAAGGATGTGGAGGAGACCGTTTTAAAATGGCTTCGTTGCTCTTTCTCTCCTCCTCTTCTTTTCCGTTTCTTTCTCGTCGAAATTCTCTCGCGGTACAACGAGAAACCGGCCGGAACGCGGTGAATTACAACTCGGTGCTTGGTTCCGGCTTCTCTTCGTTTCGAGTGCCGAATTAAAAATTCGGTTTCAATGAACAAAGTTTTCAGCATTCACCAGGACAGTTTGTTTCACTTTTCGGCTGTAAAAGTGAATTCTTTGCTGGAACGATTTGAGATGTTACTCGGCGCTTGATTCTGTCTCTTATTAATTAAAAAGTCCAAACGAATGGAGCTCGTGTGTAAGAAATTCCTCCTAACTTTTGCTTCCAGTTGTTTATTCGAAATGGAGAACGACACTAATCAGTTCAGTCCATGAAAGAACAAGCACCATCAGATTAAAGCGCATTTTCTGCTATTATATCAGCCGATCAGTCAGATCAATGAAGATTTCAATTTATTACTGCGAGTGTCTGAGCAGACAGTACACAATCTACTTGTTATATATTCTCGATTTATGATTAAATCTAGAGATAACCAATGTAACTTGAGTCGGGATAGCCGACTTAAATGATCGATAGCTGAATTTTTCCTATACTTGCTTTGCACCCAATTTTTTGGCACAGGATGTTACCTGTTAATAATGTTTGTATTATTATAATTTTCATATAATGCTTCAGTCAACATTTTCAGAATTATCCGCCTTTGAATGATATTTTGCTTCTTCGTTACGTTCAAGTTTCTGGGTCAACGGTGACCCGGTGTCGACTACGCGACAGTTAATCAAACTTCTAGCACAAAGATTTTAGCAATTGTTCGAAATATATCGTACTTGTCACCGATTTCTATCCTCCCGAGATCCTTGTTACGAACTGCATGCAGCAAAATTCCTCGTCAACTTCCACGCTGATCTCCCTCCCCTTCGTTCGCGCACGGTGCTCGCGTTCTTCGAGTTCACTTCTCTCTTGCAGTGGTCTCTCTGTTTCTCTCTCGAGTGACCGAGAATAATGATATTATTGCCGGAGCCGCTTACAGCTTACGGCAATTAAAACTTTGGTAATTGCCGTGGCGAATTACGTAATTACGTAATTACCACGTCGTGTACCTGGGCCAGTTACTACCGATGATGGCCGGCCGCGGCGGTAGAAACCGCGGTTTTTATACCTGACGTCGGTGTGTTCCCTGCCGACGTTTCGCCGATGCCCGTTCCCGATTACGAAGAACGAGGTTCAAACCGATGGCTTTAATTAAGAATCGCCCCCGTCAGACGACATTAACAGTTCCCCGTCAAAATGAGATTTCGCCGCTTCTGCGCGTGTATCGCTTCATTCGATCGGCGGCGCCCGCAACCCCCGTCATTACCCCCCCTTTCAACCCGTCTGTGCGCGATTCTTTTCTTCTTCTTCTTCTTCTTCTTCTTCTTCTGCTTCTTTTTCTTTTTTCGCCTGTCGCCCTCTTCGCTCCTTCGTCGCGTTTTGCTCGATCTTCGCACGTGGTTGTAATTTGACGATTTGCGCTAAAAAAGAAGTGAATCTTGACCAACGCACGGCTGAAAGCCGTTCGTATTTCACATCTTGAATGACATTAATGAATAACGAATTTTCAGTGATTGATTTTGAACTAGGAGATTGTAGCGATACACTACACAAATTACGTCAATATGATACGTGTCTGTCTAACTGTGAAATTGAAATGAAATGAAAATTTCATCGGTCGCACGCGCAAGGATGCACAAAATGTTCCTCTTATTCGTTATACTCGTTAACGAACGGGTAAAGGTGTAATTAAATAGAAATGCGATACGATATATCGAGTCTAGTTTGGTTTGACGGAATTTTGTAACGATTCTAATATTAATTGGGCAATTGTTGTCGACGATTTGACGAGTTACGAGAAAAAGGTCCAACGTCCACGCAGAGACGTTACGTTCCTGGTACGTGTCTGGCTTTTTAACTGTTCGTAACTGGGCGTAGTTTGCGAGTCGTTTGCCCTATCGTTTCGTTGCAATTTCCATCTAAATCCGGTGATAAACGTTGCACGATGCAGAGCTTTCTGTCGGAGTCGGAGCCAAGACAACGCTATCGTTGTTATCGGGCACGTAGGACGCGTGCCCTCTGGCCGTCGCACACCGGGCAGCGTTGAAACGCCCACAGAGACTCGAATCGCCCCGACGAAGAGTAAAAGAGAAAGAAGAAGAGAGAGAGAGAGATCCAACGGAGGAGCCCTTCATGGTTAACCGTAGCTGGTGCTACACAGTCGCCTCTTTGTCGATTAGCTGGTGCTTGGCTGGAACTCGCGCCGGAATCGAGACCGGATTTTTACCAGGCTCCGGATACTCGTCGCGTTCTCTTTCCTTTTTTGGCACCTTCCCCACAGTTCTCTCTCTCTCTCTCTCTCTCTCCCTCTCTTTCCCTCCGTTTCTGCCTCAGTTCTTGGAAAAGTCCTCCCTTGTCAATCGATCAGTGATATCTGCCGGTTCGCGAAAAGATTTCGTATATATATAGTTCGACTTTTCGTAAGGAATGTCACGACGATTTTCTCTGTGAAATCTGAAACTCATTTTCACATTCGACTCGTAGAGAGAACAAAACGGCAAATTTGTAATTCGCTGCTTTTAGTACAGCTTTAACGTGCAACACATCTTTAAACGTTCGATTGATATTTGGAATTGGCAGACAGAAATAAATCTTCCACCGCGGCATCGTGGAAATGCAACATGATAATGAGAGAATTGGATAGACAAACAACGATTGGGAATTATTGATTCTTGTTGATTCTGATTCAAATGGAGCTGCAGTAACGAAACGAATTCAATACTTGAGCGAATTCATCAGACTCGGCCATCTACGATGGCTGTATTTTTCACCTACTGCCTGAAGAATCGCAATTCATTTTCATTGCCTCTTGCGTGCGACTTTCGACGTTCGACGCTGGTTTGCGCGCGCTAGCTCCTGCCCACCTAGGCCAGGTAACAACCGTACAAAATTGTCAAGGGAGGGCACGCACGCGTGTGCACGCGGTGGTGTGGCGTGGTGTGGTGTGGTCTGTTTATGTCGGCCGACCGGCGAACTGGCCGCCAAGGCTTTATCATTATCGGATGTGACTAATGCGGCGTTTAACGCGCAAACCTCTCAGGTTAGTTATTATTATAGCCGTTGGCAACACCAGTTGAGGGCCCAAGCTCTCTCTCTCTCTCTCTCTCTCTCTCTTTCTCTCTCTCTCTCGGTTGCCCTTTCTATTCCCTTTTCGCGTCCCATTCGAACAGAAAACGTCCTTTCCATCGAGTCTCTCGCCATGGCCTCCAGGCCCCAACCGCTGGTGTGCTGCTTTGCTCTGCTCTGCTCTGCTCTCTCCTCTCCTCTCTCCCTCTCTCTGTCTCTCTGGACACGTTGGTTTATTCATTCAGTGAACCGTGGACCGGGTCGGCAGGTTTCGGTTATTGTTTCTCGGGTAGGGAGAGTTTAGGAAAAAAAAAAAAAAAAAAAGGAACGTGTCCCAGACTGGGTTTGGATCAGGGGGTCTTTGTGTTGGTTTTCGACGAAATCCATCGCCCCGAAAGATGGGACCCATTGTTTTATTAGCAACGAATCGGTGACTCTGTTGGTTAGGCCAACGAGGGAACTGCCTCGAGTTATTCATTTCGGTTCAGATGCTGTGCCTAGATTCAGGACTTCTTGAATCTTTCTTCATTTAGATTGTTTCTCTCTCTCTCTCTCTCTCTCTCTCTCTGTCTCTCTGGGAAAATGTTTGATCATCCCTGTAAAACTTTTCTCGCGATTGCAATGTGGTAATCATTGCAATGTGGTATTCTTTCTCTCGTGTCGCCACTCTCTTCCATTGTTATTTAGTTAGTTTACAAAACGATTCGTAACTTTCGCGTGATTGAACTTTCGCGTCGATTGCCTTTTTTTTTTTTACACAAGTGTCGTCGAGGCGCAAACGCACAATCAATAATAGACCAGGCGCGGCATACACAGTGGCATAGTAGAAAACCCACTTGTCGGAGAGGGGTTTAATCTGTTTGCTATGATCCAGGCGATAAATCTAACGAGATCTCTCTATGACAGAGGTGCAATTAAGTTCGTTATTGGTTTTGTAATTAGCCATCTATTTCCAACGCGTGTTGCCCGTGCGCGTGCAACGTTCCTCTAGATATTATCGAGCCCCGATCGTTTTATTACATGATTGCCGGCTTTTCTGACAGACTGATCGCACAACAGAGCCGCCGCGACTCACGCGCGATTCCCACATTGGACGGGAAAACAAAACGTGTAGCCATTTTATTCCCTAGTTTAGCGGGGAACTGACGCTAAACGCGTCGGAAAGACACGAATCACTGTCAGCCGGTTGATATCATAATATACACGGCTCACACTCCCCTGAAGCCACTGCTTTCAATAACGTAATTGAATGTCGACGAAACACCTGGTGATTCGTCTGGTTCGCACTCCCGGTTCCCTGTTTCTTAGCCTGACTAACAGCGAGCGCACGCAAACACACTGGCAACCAACCTCGGTGTTCAGGTGTACGCGTTCCGTCGACCTGAACATTTTCAAGCTGTGTTTGTTCGTACGTCCTGCTTGGAAATATCTTACAATTGAGCGCAACATTTGCCGAACCTTGTCATTTGTGACGAATTCTTAAAATTTAGGAAAGCAATTTCACGTTCACTTTTGGGAGGAATTTTGATGAAAGTCGTGGCGAATTTTCCTCGACGTCCAAGAGAAATAATCTTACACTTTCTCTCTGCAGAAACATTTGTAAACATTTGTAAAAATTCTAGAATTCTTGTATCTCACTTGAGATGAGAAACGAATCGTTGTACGCATCGTAAGAATTATCTTCTACGAATATATTCGCAATTACCCTGTTAGTTTTGTATCCTCGAAATTCAGAAAGATGTTTCACTGACGCCTGTCAGAAATTTAAAACACTTCCCAATCTATGAACAACCTTCAAATCCTATAAAAATGTTGGGTTTGCAATTTATAGTGTACGAATACGTTTGCATTTGATGTAACAATCCTATTGTGCACCCCTTATTGTGTTCTCGAGACTTTAGACGTAAAATGTACATGTGCGAACAATTTTCGAAATCTAATATAAACCGAAGATATTCGATGTATATTAAAATTCATAAGAACTTGTTCGTGAATAGCATTTAGACAAGGGCTTGTTCGCGACTGCTACTGAGAACACAGGTTTCTTACTTGTTTATTCGTCCCTTTAGTGGAACTGTGACCACACGTCTCTAGCTGTTATCGAATACTAACGCTACTGTTTACGCATATCTTTCGTGTTATCAGAGGCACGAAACTGTGACTGTCTTATCTCTCGTAGAGCAACGTCTCTTCGTAGGTGATCTCTTTCTTTCTTTCTCTCTGTTGAGACACGTTGAGATTCGATAAAGACCACCCTCGAATCGTCCAAAAATTGATAAATTTCAGAAGCGATTACTCACACAAGTGAGAAGCTAGGAGAAAGCTCCTTTTCAAAAAGAACGCAACTTTTCGCTTCATTTTTCAATTTCTCCATCACGTTGAAGTGTTGAAAAATGACGAGGTCGTTCGCCGCTTCCAAACTCTCATCGTTCGCTGTGTCATTCAATGGCTTTATCAACGAAAATTAATAATTTGTTTGTCGTGTTATTTATTTCAAACGAAAGCCACGATTAATTTCCATTATTCTTCGCAAGAAATTTGAAGAAAGAATTGTTAATACAGGCGCGACAGGAAAAATTCAGAATAATCTTCCGTTTTTGAAGGGCCATCGAAAGGGTAATACTCCAAAACTATTAATTTCACAGTTTTTGAAACTCCCAGTCAAAGGTATAGCTTAGTCTTGAAATTTTCATTTCTTTAATTTCTGAATTCTACTGAGTTAACTTTTCTGCTTTCGAATCATCGAAAACGCTCGATTTTTGAACTTTCCAACTACTGAGAAAAAGTTGCAGAGTGTGTTGGTTCGCGAACACCCGGTAGAACGGTGGAACGAGCCGAGGTAGCGTGAAGAATCCTCACGCTACCGTGACTGCTAACATGGGTTAATCTTGCTTAATAACAGCCGCAGAGCGCTGGTGGTGTATGTCTCGCCCTTTGCCATCGTTCATATCGTAATTTTTTACGGTTCTGCGTGGAATAAACGATATTAATAATATCAGTAATTAGACCAAGATAATCACCGGCGTGTATTTGTTAATTATCGATTGGCATCGCGGCGGTAATATGATAACGTAATAATGAAACGAAAGGGGGCCAGGGGAACATAGGGCGCGATACTATCGTTTCTTTACGGCCCAGTTAAATCTCCGAGAGACGCTCGAGAGAGAAAGAAAGGCGAAGAGAGCTCAGCTCCACTTTCTCGCTCCTTGCTACTTATCCAGATAGATAGATTGTACATATGCCTACATAGATTGTAAATGAATATTAATCACACCCAATTACCGGCCGCGAAGAACTTTCGCCTTTTTTCAATTAAGCTCGCCGATGTTTCGGCGATGTTTGACTTTCACCGTGATTCTTGGACTACTTAGTCTACCTTAGTCTAACGTTGGGATCTTGAGATATATTGACTTGTTGAAAATTCGCGTATGGTCATTGGACTTTTCGAAAATTGAAGCACTCTTTAGAAATTCTATTTTTCATATCTATTTCTTATCCTCATGTTTCTTAAAATATAGAGATTCTTTTAGTTTGAAATTAAAAGGTTTTTATTTTGAATTTGTTTAGTTTGAGATTAAAGGATATACCATCTAAATTATATATTTTTGTTTATTTTCTAATAGAACAATATAACAGTTTGCGTTTAATTTATGATAGAAACGATAATAGGGATAGTAAAAAAAATTAGATCAATTCGTCGTCTCCAGAGTGTATTGTAAGATTTTGTTCCTTCGCAAGTAGTTACATTTTATTACTCCTTAATATTTCAACAGCCAAAGTATCAGTTATATATTTTATGCATATGTCGTACTTTACGTTTAATGCACTGCTTTCATTTTCATATTCCAAAGTGGCGATTTCCTCTCGTCGCTTGTCGAGTAGACTCGACTTTCGATTAGCATATTCGAGAGAGAAACAAAAAGAAAGGTCTCGCCTCGGGAAGAAACTACCCCGTGTCCCGTGACGGGCCCCGTAACGAATTGAAATACGAGAGTTTAACGCGCCGGCGCGAACCTGTTAACGTTGCGGCCCGAGGCGCAATTAGGCCCGGACTCCGTAGCCGCGAGTAATTATAATTATCTACGAAATGCTCTTCGGTCGCGCGTCTGGACGCGCGTTAATTTCCATTGCGTTGCGCGACACGGGGCCACGGGTGGTTGAGATATAATAAATCGATCGGTCGACGCGTTGCCAGCAGGAAGTCGAAGAAAGCGGACGGTGCACGCTGCGTGGCGAAAGAAAGAAAGAAAGAAAGAAAGGAAGAAAGAGAAAAAAAAAAAAATGAAAGAGAGAAGACGGAGTAACCGTCGCCACATAAATCCTCCGAGCTTATTACAAATACGTAACGCGGCTTGCACGCGGGTTTATCGATATTGATTTATTCATAACCGAGCCACGCGCGTGTACAGGGTGTTTCGTTTCTTCGTGCAAAACTAAGACGGTACAAAATTAAGAAAATTATAAAAAATTGAGAATACTTGAATTTTATTATTACAAATTGTGTGGCAAGATCCGCGAAGAAATAATTCTTGCTAATAACCTCCACGGTACTCCGAACATTGATCAACATTGAGATTTTCCCGAACGCGAAGAAGAAACGACTTGTTTCTGCTCGTTTGCAGGGACACCCTGTATGTATACACGTACATGCGCGTGCACGTAGGTTCGTCGTGTGCGTACGTCATGTAGAGACACGGTTCGTTTTAGCATCTCGTTAATCTCGGACGCGTTGATTACCGGCGTTAGGCCGCGCTCGTTGGTTGGTTGGCTGGCTGGCTGGCTGGCTGGCTGGCTGGCCCCGACGCTGGCGCGTTCCTCTCGCGGAAAGCCGGTGCTCTCTCGCCCTCCTACACCTACGAGCTTTCGCCTTAAATCACCGGCGTCCGATAATTGAGGGGGTCCTTGCGCTGCAACGGCACCTCGTTTCGTGGCGCACCCCGCGAAATTGGGAGAACGACCGCTGGCCGCGCCCTTGTCCCGCCCTTCGTGCGTCGGCGCCAAGCTTCCGTGGTCCGTGGCCGGACCCTCCATCTCGGCAACTATAGCCGGAATCATCCGTTCCTTCGGATGGTCCCTTTGCTCCATTTGCTCCTCCGCCGCTCCAAATGAAATCCTTTAACCCACCGACTACTGAACCTCAGCGTCTTGTGCCAGAGTCATTTCTGACTCGCACGGATATCCCAATACATATTTAGGGTTGTACGGACGACTCACCGATACTGTACAATGTGACGGTCGTTCGAGACCGAGGTCTTCATCGATATTGCACCAACACAGTGACAGACATCCGACTCATATAGGAACATAGGTAGGAGTACAAGGAACAAATAATAGTCACACGAAGAATAAAGTTATATATATTTACTGTACATTTATGTCATTTACTGTCAGGAACGTCTTGTGCAAATTGAGGGAAAGAAGACAAAGAAAGATTGCTCGTTGGCAGTGAAGACATTTTGCGTCGACAATTAGAAACAACGGAAAAAGTAATAAAAAGAGCAAAAATAATAATAAAAACGGTAGATTAATAATAAAAATAGTAAAATATTAAAACAGTAAATACAAAAATAATATAAAATAATATAAAATACTAAATGCAAAGATAGTAAAATAAAATACTGAAAAGAAAATAATACAAACTATTAAATACTAAATAGTAAAATACTAAAACAATAATAAAAACGCTAAAATAAATTTTGAAATAAAAAATTGCTTCGATTTGCTCGATAGCGAAACAGAATTTTCCAACTTTGGGATTTGTTGTGCCTTCTCGGGCAAAATCACAAAACCAAGAAACTCGAAACTTTAGCGATTTTTAAATTGTTGCGAGATCAGTTACACGCTTGTTTTTATTTGAATTTAAAAGTAGTTTGTAGAAAAAACATTTGGATTTCTCATGGAATCATCCTTGTAAAAGGAAAATTCCATGTTTTTTTTTTTCTACAAACAATTACAAAACCAAGAAACTTGAAACTTGGATTAGTATTGGCCTCAGGTGTTGAATTTTGCTCACCCTCTCAAGTTCTAACGTTGGAATCTAGTTTGATAGAATGGCTATTGAGAATTATAGAAAAGAAATGATTTTACTTTTACTTTATTTCACTCGAAGGTATATCGTTATCCTAGAACTTTCCTCTACGAGAGACAGAACTCAAGTGTCGAAGAGGGTATAAGATTCTTTATCTACAGCGTGAAATAAACACTTCACGCGTTTTCCCAGTACCTCCTTCAACGCACAGCTCGACCACGTGCATATTTCTCCTGAGAGAATTGATTTTTGTAAATCTTATTTTCAACAATGGTCTTCGATTTCCTTAGAAAACGGAGAAGCTTCGAGCCAGCCAGCTTTGCGCCCCGATAATTGCTATAAACGTGTCTCCAAAGAGGCGATCGCGAACGTTGTTTCGCTTCACGCTCATTAGCATTTAACGGAGGTCCGCCGTGTAAAACGAAGGTTTTTCTGGCCCGGTGGCCACCGTTCGTTCGTGCATCCTCGCCGCGAGACGGTGCGCCCGGTCTCGAGCCTGCGCGTGCAACCAACCACGTGCCGAGCGTGGAATCGGGCAAAAACCGGGCAAGAAAATACGCGCGAACCGGTGAATACCGGGGGACCAACGATACCGAACAAATTGCAAGAAGCACACCGATGCCATTAAAGGAGCGAAAGCGGCAAAAATACACGGTTCACCTCCTCTCTTCCTCTTTTCCCTCCGTCTGTGCACGGGTGGTGGTTCCGCTCGACACCCTCCTCCTTTTCTCCTCACCTTTCACAATTTGTTTCCGTCTCGTTCCCGGCGAGACACTGCTCGTCGACAACACCACGATAATGACACGCAACGCAATCTTTCCATCGTATCGTCCGTTTAGGGAAACGCGTACAGGTAGGTAGGTAGGTGCGCGCGCGACAGGGATGAAGAAGTGGCGATCGTTATCGGTGACTTGGCCGCAGACTGTCTGTTCGAGTGAACAGGCGCGTTTATCGCCGTGAAGATAATGGGCAAGGAGGTGAAACGTAACTTCAGCTGATACCGGGTGATATATTCAATTTGGAAGTTTGATCCTTTATCGGGGGAAGGACAATTTTTCCAAAAATGTTCGTGCGTCAGTTTCATTTCTCGGTGTATGAAATTTCTGAGAAGACACCTTCGAGACCAGAATTCGAGATATTACACTCTTCAAGATGTACAGTTACTCACAGTTTCAGTTGCCTGATTCGTTTTCATTTCCACGTTACGAGACAATCGTAAAGACACGTGACGACGTTCTCCATTCCGGGATCAGATCTCAAAATTCGAGTTGCAAATCGCGTTTTTCTGTTGTAAGAATTTTAGAAAAAAAAAAAAAAAAAATGCGAAATTAGAATAAATGCAAGCAACTCGTTGATTACGTAGCCAAACCACAACCTTCGAATGAAATACAATCCTCGTACGACACGCGTCAGAGGACACAATCGGCGAACGTAGCATGGAAATCTTCGTTTCTATATATATATCATTTAATATATTGTAATATATAATATATTATTTATAATATATTTAATATTATTTATTTAATATTATTAATAATATATATTTGTATATATTATGTATACAAGTAGCTCTGACATGGTCGGTGAATCCTCAATGCGTTAATGACAGGAAACGGGTTGACTATGCGAACGAACTGTATGGCCGGTCCGTTTATGGAGGCGGCCGGCAAATTGTCTAAGGAGGGGCAGGAATCCTAAAGAGTCCACCGGTTACAAAGAAACTCGCCACTTCCAGCTGAACTTTTTTTTTTTCTTCTTCTTCTTTTTGCCAACCGTAACGCATATAAATGCAGTCAGACGAGAGAAGGTGGAGAGAGAGAGAGTCGAGGGACCAACGCGCAGGGATCCTTGAAATCTATCCACGGGATCTTCTCTTCGTCCTGCTTGGTTCTCGGCATTTTTTCGCGGTGATATGCACGCGCGACGTTTCGCTCTCTCTCTCTCTCTCGTTCGTTTAAACTTTTATTACGTCAGATTGTATCAAGTACAACAGGAGTTTTTGCCCTCCAAGGAGAAATATATCGGCGTTTTATCCCGCATTTCCGCTTCATTTCCCTCTTCTCCTCTCGGCCGGATCTTGATCCTCGTTCTCCGCGTGCCCGGAATACGAATCGGTTAATTCCCCCGGTAATTTTTAGTGGTTCTTCGAATTCGGATTAAAAGTCGTCTTTGAAATGTTTCGTTTCGGTCTAAAGACGCGATAGTTTGCAGCATGTTTGGTCGGGGCTTTCTTAGTTGGAACGGCGATTTCGAATAAAAAATTGTGATTAGAATTTTGATGGTTGTAGATAGGTTCAACGAAGTACCTGTACATACTGTTATTTTCTATGTACAACAAATCCCTATGCATGGAGAAACGTACACTTTTTGTGTCAACCGAATCGCTTAAAATCCATCTAAGTATTCCAAAATCTCGTGCAATCTAATCAATCCCCTTCCCCTATACTCGCGTTCTAACTCCTGCCTCTCAAGACGTCCTCAATAATTTAACCCCTCGTCGAACCCTCTCGCGGAAACTAACCCCACATTCACGTGCAATCCATCTCGAAACTCTTGTACGTACACGTTTTCAAACAAACGGATTGGCATTAAACTCTACGAATTTTTAAGCACATAAGTCTTCGCGCAGAGCCTTGAACATTTTTCAAGGGTGTCCAGCTTCCGAATTTTTGTACACGCAAGCAACTCTGATAGATAACGACCAAAGAATATACCGTAATATCGCAAGAATCGCCTGCTAAACGCCCCCATGGACGATAATGTACTCGCAAACATGAGGTGTCCGTCCAACGCGCATTCGTCACTCGTACGAAATCTACTGTGCTGTGGTCACTCGTATCGACGAGAAAAAGAAGAGAAGAAAAAAGAAAAAAAAGAAATACACGGTTGGAAAAGTTGCATGATCGGGGGAGGTCCGCGCTGTCCTCGGCGCGCAGCGGTTAGCCTCGGCGTTAGAAAAGCAACTAATTAATTAGTTTGCGTGGCGTGACGCTATCGCGCGTTGCGTGTATCGCGGCGGCGTCGCTGGGAGGCGGAGGAGGCGGTAGCGGCGGCGGCGGCGGCGGAGGAGCTTGGCTTTACGGACTAGGAGGAGGAGACCGAGGCCCTCGGAGTGCCGCGGCGTTGCCATACCTCGCGCACGCACCAAATATTTGACGCTAACCATCGGTGAAACACGCTCTCTCTAGAGATGGGATCGAGCACCTCACAAGCTCGTTGCGTTCGAGACTCTTCTTCAGACGTATTATTTCCGATGCCAGGAAAGAAGAGGAACGTTTCGTTCGTTAAAATCTGAAAGACTTGCGCAACCTGAGGAACAGTCGAGAGGGAAGACACTATACTGAAACACGATTGTTAATGCGATTCTTTTGCTTTCAGTGCAATGCATCTTTTAAATAGAACGTCACTTGCTGAATTATGCATGTAGATCTTTCGTGTATTTTCAAATCAGAGACTCTTGATTTGACTTGAGTTCCTATTTTTTCTATTCGACGCAATGTTTGAAAAATTCGCGTTCGACGAAGATACTCAAATGTTCCGGCAGGGACATTCGTGCAATTGTTTTCATTGTGTGCAAAATTGCAATATTTCCTCAGTTTATTTAAGCATAACCCGGTGACAAGACAAATAATAAATCTATTAACCTCTCAATAGTTTCTATCCATATCACACCGACGAGGTCAAAAAGTAAGCGACCAAATTATTATTGTACGATTTGGTCGCTATGCGTTATGGTCCGCAATCAGTTACCAGCGCAAGCGGTTAAATGCCAAACTGGACTTTTACGAAATATATACATCGAACTCGACGAAGTGTTACATACTGTGCACGATCGGACTTTTATCGTTCAGAGCGAAAACTATTGAAAACGTCGTGAAACTTAGACGTCGTACTTGGCTCGGATTCGTAAGTACATGTTGGACTTGATCCCATCCCTAGCTCTCTCTCTCCCTACCGAGCTTACTAGCCGACTCGAAAACATCGCCGCCTCCTGTTATTTGCATTCCCCTATAGAGGCGGCCACCGCGCGCGCGGTATGCGTGTCATTGTCTCTCGGTTCCCTCGTATCTTCTCCCTGTAGTGTGTGCATGTGTGTGTCTCTCGTTGCCGTGTTCATCTCTCTCTCTCTCTCTCTCTCTCTCTCTCTCTCTCTCTCTCTCTCTCTCCCTCTCTCTGTCTCTTGCGACTGTTCGTTGTTCGCTGCTGCGGATCTTCGTTTTTCCGTCCTTAACTGGCCTTCTCTCTTCGCCCGCTCTCCGCAGCGTTCGTCTCACGAGTCTCGATCGTTGGAGCCTACCGATCGGATGATTTGCCGAACTGGTCACTGGTTTCTTCCTGAAACCAGACTTGACCGCGAGAGACTTCTCATTAGGACGTTGCCGTGGAATTGGAGTTTTATGGGTTTCGAGTAGATTCGCGTGTTCTCCGTCGACGTTCGCGGAGTAGAATGATTTTCCTCGCTGATAATGTATCGTCCCTTGGAAACCAAGCTAATTAGGATGCAAACGCGTTGTGTCGTTTTTCTGTATCGTGCACTTCATTTCTTCACTCGCGTGTGGTATCGTACTTCCAAGGTCTTTCAAGTACCAAACTCTTTGCTAATGAACAGTGGATTTTGACGCGTAGATACGAAAATTTGTAGATACGAAGAGATCCAATGTTGACAGCCTCGGGTTCCACTTGTTTAATTATTTTCATCAAAATCCGCCAGTCTACCGATTAACTTCTTACTTACGCCATTCGTTTATCGGCCATTTGACATCCTTCCACTCGTGTCGACCCGCGGGAAACGAAAAAAAGCCCCTCTCGCAAATTTAATGACCCGACCACTGCACGTCCTCCTCCTCCTCCTCCTCCTTCTCCTCCTCCTGATCATACCTCGAGAGAAAGCTGTTACTGTTGCAAATCAGATATAAAATAGAGGCAATATCGGTAACGAGCCCGGTGTGCAGTGTCGCAAAGATTCACCGGGAAAGAAAAAAGAGAGAAAGAGAGAGAGAGAGAGAGTTCTAAAGATCTCGAGCCCGCCAGTCTGGTGAGTGCTATCGACGTCGAAGACGAGCACCGCCGGCGTCTGATTCCGGGGCCGGCGCGGTCTAATCAGCGATATAAAGTACAGAGATAGAAAAAGAAAGATTGAGCGAACGAGCGAGCGAGCGAGAGAGAGAGAGAGAGAGAGAGGAAGAGGAAGCAACGTATAATGGAGTAGGTGGTGAATCAATAATCTTCAGCCGCGTTTTCCCTGTCGGTTCGCAAAGAGAGCGCGGCCGATGCAGGTTTTTGATTTCCGTTCGATTGCATTCGGCCGTTTGATTCGACCCGTGTTATCGGGTCCTTGAATCGAGTGCTGCCTCAATTAAGTATATTCGCGTGGATATTCGCGGCCGGATAAGCGAATCGATCCTCCTATCGCCTGACCCCCCCCCCCCTGCCTCCCCCCTCGTCGCGCTCTGTCCACTCTGTCTTTGTCGCTCTCTGAGGCGGGCTGGGGCCGGGAGGGGGAGATAGATTGGCGGGAGGGCGGCGGCGAGTATCGCTTCGCGTCAATTGCGCTTCCTGTGTTCGTCGAACGCCGCGGCGCACGCTGAAACATCCCAATTAGTCGTCGACGAACGTTGTTACGTCATTATCGCGAAAACGTCGAGTAGTCATTTACGACTGTCCGCCTGGTATTTCGCTGCTGTACTCTACCTCTTCTTCTCCCTCTCTCTCTCTCTCTGTCTGTTTCTTTCTTTCTTTCGAATCCTGGAGGAGAAATCCTTTTGATTCCCTCGACGGTGTAACGGGGAATGAATATTGTTCTAATGTTGTTCTTTTGGGTTGAATTGCATTCTTGAATACAGAGTACAATGATCGTGTAATACAGGAACGTATTCACGTTTCCACGTATGATGGCGATCGAGAGATTTCTTTCTCGTAATATTGACATCACAGCCTCACGATAATAAGCATCTGAAACGTTGGTAACTTCGTTTCATCGAAATTCTTGAATTCATTAGTCGTGTACAACGTCTCAAAGATAATGGGTCTGTTTCATTACCGAGAGGATACATACATACATATATAGCATGAGTGAACGAGTAAATTTCAACGTTTAAGTTGTTGCGATTTTTTTCTTTTTTCCTACATTTCAGTTTACGAAGTCAGTCAGTATAGCCTCTCGAACGATTCGTTATCTATCGTTTCAAATCGAAATAATCGTGTAATTGTACAACTTTGTTTTAGCTCTCCGTAACGTCGTATGTACAATTCGAAAGTTACATGTCCCGTCGTATCGGTTAACTTCATCGAAATTACACGTACAAGTTTAACTGATTCCACTGACGCGTCCTCTGTGTTGCACAAAAATTGGTAGATTTTTGGTAATAACTAACAATGCAGTCGTTGGGTTCTCAGTTTCACGCGTAAGATTTCAAAGCGACGAGAATTCAAAAATGTATTCCGAGGCATACCGAAGAAACGAAAATACAAGATAGAGATTTATCGCGCGAGAATCTTCAAACTTAACCCCTTGCGCTGGCAACTGGTTCACGGACCATAACGAGCGACCAAACCGTATAATTGGTCGCTTTCTTTTTGACCTCGTCGATATGATATCGCTGAATAGAAATTGCCAACAAGTAATAAATTTATTATTTGTTTTGCCTCGGTTATATTTAAATATAATACATATAATATTTAATATTTAAATATAATATATTATATTTAATATTTAAATATAATATATTATATTTTATAATAAATATAATAATATTATAAAATATAATATATATTTATATACTTAATATATAAATATAATATATATCTATATACTTAATATATAAATATAATATAATATATTTTATAATAAATATAATAATATTATAAAATATAATATATATCTATATACTTAATATATAAATATAATACATTTAAAACTGAGAAAATATTGCAATTTTGGAATAAAAGATTCTCGATGTGCGCGGTATTCCAGCGTAAGAGGTTGAGTCCGTTAAACGTTGCGAGATATTCCGATAGTTTCAGCCTCGATCAACGACACTTGTAAACGTTTATTTTCTGAAAGAAAAAAAAAAGAGTGAAATTCGCGAACGGAACAACCCGGCGAAGAATATCATCCTCGCTCCTCAGGTGGAATTCTTCGGGGTCGCGTTTTTCGGCGGTGCTCTCGTCGAGCCAGTCCCCGACTATAGTAATTTACGAGCGATCGTTCGTCGAAATTCACCGATGATATTTTGCCTTGCGGGGCCCCACGGCCTTCTCCTCTCGCAGCTGCACAGCCGCGTCGTGTATCGCGCGTTCACCGATTTCGACACCTTACCTCGGCGCGTATCGTCTTCGACAAGCGAAAGAAACGACGCACGATCGCATATCGAGAGATCTGAAATCGAGAGAGCTTCATCGCGACGAGGAACGATGAGAATTCCAAACTGAGGACGATGATGATGGCCTTAACGCCCGGCGCTCGTTGGTTGGTAGCAGATGTCAGTCGACTAATTTGTCCGTTCACCGGCGTGCCTAATTACCGATCCTCCTAGGAACAGGAGGCTCTCTTTTCTCTCTCTCTCTTTCTCTCTTTCTCTTGTCTGTTTTCGATTGGTTCGGCCAGAGGTTTGTAGATCGGAATCGCGCGGATTCCTCGACTTCTCGGTCAGACAGCGACAGGTGTCGCGCGGAAAGGCAGCTGAAGAACAGGATCTTTCACCTCCGAGACGGATTTCAGGGACTGTCGATTGCACGATAGGTGGGAATGATACTTACGTGTGTTGGAATTGATACGTTACGTGATCGATCGATAGATAAGTTGATTTAGATATGGATTGAGGACGGTCTGAGTAGTATGTCTGAGTCCATATACTGACGCATGTATGTATACATGGCACGCTCTTTTTATTGTAATATATGAAATAATATAAGATATCGTCTGGTTATCGCTTTTGGGTTTAATAAGAAGATTTGAAAGCAGTGAGCCTGAGATTAATCTATGAGACGTGAATTGTTACAGATGTTTTCACGTAAAAGTATGTATTCTCCATATCGTCACCTAACTTATGGTTACGTAAAAATATAGATGTCAGCTATAAATTATATTTGATTGACCGAGAAATCATTGCATTATGTTTTTTTTTTTTTTTTTTTTGTGCAAGTGAAAGGCGAGAAACAAATGCTTTGTTACACGATATATTGTCCATTTTGTTCGATTACCTTTTCTTGCCATTTGCCATTTTTATATTTTGCCAATATAGAAGAATCGTCGCCGTGGATGACAGATACGACATAAAATGTGTCAGTGTCGTTAGTAACGTAAATTCTCCGAAATATAAACGAAATGATGGGATTGATTTGAAGAGGCAAAATCGTATAAGCGGAGAAGAGATAAAGTCGATGGTTACTGAACTCGTAGAAAGCTCCTCCGACACCGATTGGCTCCTCCTTTCTGATTCTGGCTTCCCTTTGAACCTTCTGTGCACTTGCTTGGCCACACTTGTTTAGCGCCGATAATCAAGGTTGATGCAATCAAAGGAGTCTTAATTAACCTCGTTAGTTAACATTTCTTGTCACAAATTCGTCCATGGTTATACCGTTCAACGTAGATTCGAGGCGAGATTTTACCACCTCACCGACGAGTACAATTGTGAATGCTGTAATTACTTCAACTTTCGCTTGTACATTGTACAATACGTGTCGCGAGAGTCTGTCATGGCCGTAAATAAAAATATTGAAACAACACTTCGCGCGTAGATTAATTGTAACTGGCCGGTCAAAATTTTCGAAACGCGACGTTTCGCAAATTTCGTGTCGGTGCGATTGTTCCACGCTGCGTTAAGCCAGCAGCATTGGGGGGGGGGGGACAAACAGAGGGTGAGCAAGAACAGGCATAATAACGGTGGTAAGTTTCTGGGAGGACGACTGCCGAAGAGATTGTCCACTTGACGATGGTCGGACAGCACTCGGGACAGCACGCGGTACTTAGTGTTGGCGGCGTAAGAGGCGGAGGGTACGACGAACAGAAGAAGAAGAAAAAAAAAAAAAAGAAAAAAAGGAAAAAAAAAGACAGAGCGAGAGTGAAAAAAAAAGAAGAAAATCTGGTAGCTTGTGTGATGGTGACGCGCGCAGATGTGTCGACGGTTGGGGCGGGAGGGTGGTGGTAGCAGCACGAGAGCGCGAGCGTAGCCAGGCTCTCGCAGAGTGTCGCGCATTTAGATAATGCGTGCGTCCTCTCTCTTCCTCTCTCGCGTGCTCTCTGCCGGTTCTCCTCGGGACCCTTGGTCCCATCTCTCTCGCGCCCCCGTCGTTGCTTCGAGCATCGGCCGTCCATAAAAGCTCGAGGCGTGCATCCTTTTATCCTCTTGTAACTTTGGTGCCTTCGCACTTTTCGTTATGCAGCAGCAGCAACAGCAGTAGTCTCTCTTCTCTTGGGCACTCGCTCGAGCCGGAGGGGAGGAGAGAGAAGCCGTGTGACGCCATAACGCTGCGCCATTAACAGGCGTAATCGCGCCGAAACATCGCGGCGAAATGCAGCCAGCAGAGCTGGGCTGTGTGTATGTGTGTGTGTGTGTGTATCGCTGCACACCCGCCTCACCACCTCTCGGCCCCGTGATGCGGCCGCGATACACTCGCGGTTCCGCCGCTTTCCACCGTGGCCGAAATAAACTCCCCCCCCCCAAGATCTCGGTAGCCGATTTCTGACGATGTTTGCTTTTATCGACAGAATTTCGGCTAATTATTGGGTTCCAGTTTTGTACTCTGGAAGACTGTAGGGAGGAGACGTTGGTGAGAAAGAAGATTCTTGAATAGTGAAAACCAGATATTTTTGGTAGAGACAATCTCAGAGATTTGTTTTTTTTTTTTTATTTTTTAAGGAAATAAAGAATAAAGTTGACAAAATATACAAGTTACAATACACGTAATAAACAGCGTGTTCCCAGCTTTGATTAATATAATCGCAAGACAGCACGGATGAATCTGAAATCTGTAAAATCTTTTGTGTAACGCACGATACGTTCGTAAAGAATTTCCTCCACACTTGTGATTGGTATAATGTGGCAGTTAATGATACCCCAAAATAGTTTATACAACGCCCGATATTCATAAAAAAAAAAAGAAATTTTCACAAACTCGATCGATATAATCATGACAATTGCGAGTCCTCGAGTATCTTTCGTACAGTACACACAATATACAGTAAAATTGGAGTTCGTATAAAAGAAATCCGTTGATTCTACGATGAAACATCAAAATGTAGGGAAGAAGGTAATTTTATCAATTTCAAACTGGTAAAAAATTTCAATAGTAAGCTTTTGATCCACCCTGTACAGGGTCAGATTCAACCAGCAGGAGTCCGTTCCAAAATTTATTAAAATTCAGTTCAAATTTCACTCGAATGGACAAATGAGGCTTCGCTGCGTTCGTAGAAGGACCGTTTCCGGAGCAACAGTAAAAATTTATCCTCTTCCTGTATGTACGCGCGTGCGCGCGCGCGTGTATAAATACTCGCTGCGAGCAAGTTGCTCGTGGTCGCGCTTCTTATTTCATCGGGTGCTGGCGCTGCCGCGGCGAGTTCTCGTCTTCAAAGTTGGCCGGCTTGTTACTCGAGGGAGAGCGACCTCGGTGAACGGCACACGATTTACGATGGGTAATTACCAACAGGCCAGTAGTCCCTATGCCAGTATGCCTAGCTTGTATATCAGCGGCGCAAAGGCGGTCGGAGGGACGCCTCCGATAGTCGTGCAACCGCCATTGTTGCTGTTCGCTGCTCGTTTGCCAGAAACGATGCTGGCTGTTCCCCCGTTAGCCTTGACTACTGCCACTCATTTCGACGTCGGGGGCCCGTGACGACGCGAACCTGCTGGTTCTAACGCGTGTTAAGAACCCGGTAATAATTTATAATTGAACTTGGCCGAGGTATTAGGGAAGCTTGTGCCTTGAAGTCGTAGCATTTTTAATTAATCAGCGATTCATTGGCTTCGTTTTTGTAACTACGTGTGCAATGCTTGGTTAGTTGCGTACGAAAGTATGGTAAATATCTATAAATAAGTATTGTGAGTTACATTTTCTTGCTTAATAGCGACGAGATATTCCATTTTCGCAGTTGTATGTATGTAAAATAATTAGGGCTACCCACAAGTAACGATAGTTTTCCGATACTGTAGAAAATTTTATTCTATTTAAGAGTTGATACAGTTTTAATCTGTAATATAATTTAACAACAAGTCCATATATTTAACTAGAACAAAAGTTAATAATGTTATAATAAGTTGAATTATTGTCACCAGATGGCAATGTTTGACAAATTGAAGGAAAACGACATTGCTTATGGATATATCCGGGCATAATCATAAATGTAAATATAAAATGTAAATCAATGCGAGCACTTGAGCTTAGTTACCACACTCCTGTACAAGCTAACTAAAGTAACTCTTTTGCGATTGGAGTTTGAAATTTGTTTCCAAGCAAATGTGTATTATTTCACGATCGAGAGAAGTATTGTGCAGTCCTACTTGTCACGATAACGGAGCCGCCAGAAACACATCTCTCGATCGAGTTAATGGAATAACGATGTCGATCCGCCAACCAATCGCAGTATTATCGATCCGCTTGCAAACGGAGAGATCCATCTGGATCCAACTGGATTAATCATAACCCTAGTTCATAAAGAATTTGTAATCTAGTTGTAAATGAAGCTGTCTGCGGTGGTTCGTACGGATAAATCGATTATATCGGTATATGCAGAGGGGCACTCTATTCAGTTTTGTTAAATCGGCGATTGAAACGGAGGAAATACGCTGATTCGCGGTGCCCTGGCCACGATAAATCCCGTTTTA
This sequence comes from Frieseomelitta varia, assembly GCF_011392965.1. Taxonomy (NCBI): domain Eukaryota; kingdom Metazoa; phylum Arthropoda; class Insecta; order Hymenoptera; family Apidae; genus Frieseomelitta; species Frieseomelitta varia. The sequence goes on from NW_025109762.1 coordinate 624,548, forward strand.
ACGAAGTGGACTCCATATTTCTCTCTCTCTCTCCTTCTCTCTCTCTCTCTCTCTCTCTCTCTCTTTAGCCAGGTTTCCTCATTATCTTTGATCGAGTGCCGCCTTTCGATGCAGATCGCGCCGGATGAAAAGCAGCGGCAGCGTGCGCGCGCTATCTCTAAACATGGAATAAAAACGAGCTGCAAACCGGCCGCCGAGGGTACGTATCGATAATGGAGGCAAGAAAAAGCGGTCGGGATCTATCCAGCGGTAACAAAGAGACACTCTTTGCGACCGGGATTCATTATATCCGCGTCTACTCGAGCGTCATTGCAGCTTCCGTCCCGGGGAATCGGCGGATCGTTAGGTTTCGAGTGGTCCACTTCCTTCCCCCCCGTCGACATTTTTACTTCCGCGGGAATTTTCTACGATCGCTTATTTAATTAGTTGAAATACGCGCAAGGTCCAGCGTGTAGTAGCTTCCACTTGGTGTGGATGGTGTAGGATTGTAGTGCGGAATTCTTTTGGAGTTTTGTCCGAAAGTTCGTCGTTTCGTTTGGAACGATTCGGAAGATTCTTTTTTTTTTTTGCGATTTCGTTTGAAAGAAAGCGATGTGTTTCTATGTTCGAGAAATTCTTTTCAATCGTGCGTTTGGCAGAGTAGTTCTCCCGAGGGTATGTATATTCATAGACGATTTCATACATTTTTCAATCGTGTTCACAGTCTACGAAGATTCCAATCCTTTAAAATCAAAAAGAACCGTATATTTCATTTTGTCGTTCTACCGTCTAAACATCTCTGCACAAAGAACTCGTATTTTTGTACACGTACGAAAAGAAATTATTCAACGCATTTGTGGTTAATTTCACGTTAATGCCGGACCTTGGTGAGATTTAATTTAACCGAATCTCCTCGCAAACGACTCGGAAACGTCACCGGTTCGTGACCCATCTACGGAATTTTCTGCCGATTACGCGGACCTGGAAAATTACGGTTCGTTAATTACGGTAGCATTGTCGTTCGGTCCTCGGTTGACGGCTGCAAAGGAGCTTGTGCCCACGACACCGGGCACGGTCCACTGTCGTCTCGATGGTGGCCGTTCGGTACGCTTTCGCGTAATTGCATTTCACCGGCCACACCCCGCCCTCGAGTTCGTATCCCGACCTCGACTCGCCTAATGGTGATACATACGTACGTACATACGTAACGTATGCGAGGCTCGGTCTCCGGAGCGCGATCAGCCTCGTGGATCGCGGCCGTTGCCTCGATCGCTCGTGACACACGGACGTGGAGTTGCGAAATCGGCTCGCGAGACACCGAAACCAAGGCTAGCGCGTAGCTCCGTGCCTACGGAGTCAAGGTTGCACGCTCTCGATCGATCGCCAATAATCGTACGCTTCTAGACGACCAGCGGGCAAAGTGAGTGGTTACGTTTCGAGGTGTCAACTTTTTGTTTAGGTACGAACGATTTCATTGAGACACGTAACGGGATTGTAGACGATCTAAGGTATTACTGAGCCAAGTCTTTCGGCACTGTTGGATTCTTCACGAAATCGTCTTGAAAAAGATCTATTGACCCCCCGATCGTGATCTTCCTCGAAGATGTAGATTTTTGTTCTTGCCGATTGACTTCATTTGAGAACTTTGATGGTACGATACAGCAAAAATTTCATTAATCCTTTCGATATTAACTATAGTTGGATATAAAAAATTTTATATATATAATTTACAAAGCTACAGTAAAATTGTAAAATTTGCGACGTAGGTTTATGTGTCTACACCTATTTCGAAATATTTCATACAAAATTATATCACTCGCGTATACACCCGACTCTGTTACGATTAATAATTCCGCCTCCGAAGTTTTACAATTTTTGTAACAATAATCAAGAAAAGTGTCTAGAATTTAACAATAAAATTTAATTTCAAGGTATTATTTTGACAAACAATTTTCCAACGATGTCAAAATTAATCTGAAATAAAAGATTTTGTTTCAAATATTTTTATTATTACGTACTAAATGATAATAATTTATCATATAAATGTCGCGGAGCCGTATCGAACAATTTCTCACCATTCCATGCCTCTAATGTGTAATTCTCTAACAGTAGTGCCATTCGATTTTTCGTGCCAAAATCTCTCCCGATCCCCCTGACTGACGCGTCGTCGACCTTGTCCTAGGAGTGGCACCTGTCTCGCGCGATTTCACAATCAGAGTAGTGTCGTCGACACTAGTCGAACGTCAAAGGGGGTTGGAAAAGGGCCGGGGGGAAACTAGTTGGGCCGTGTGGCGCGCGTGCGAGAGAGAGAGAGAGAGAGAGAGAGCGGCGTAGGTGTCTCGTTTCCATGTGGGCCTCACCCGGGGTCGAACACTATTATTTGGATTCGCGTTATGAGCGAGAAAGAAGCGAGGAAGGGTCCCGTTAGCGAAGGGTCAAAACTCCTCCGCCCTCTTTTTTTTTTTCGAGGATACCTTTCTTCGTTCCCTCCTACTTGGATCGTTCTCTCTCTCGTTCCGTCGAACAACGAGAGGAAGAGAGTGCAGCCGATACTTTCTCATCTCGTTCTCGAAGGCGAAGCCCCGAAGGCCCCAAGGCACAGGTATAATATAACCTCTCCACCTCCTCGTTCCTCTCGCAATGGTTCCACCAGCGCGTTTTCTGCCCTTCTTTCTCGTAGAAACGAACGTTCCACTCTTCCTCGACTAGCCGAGAGAGGTTATTTATTACAGGTTTGGCGTTTATATTGGATTTACACAACTTAAATACCGAGGCCGGACTGGCGCGCACGCATCAACATAAATATTGTATTTTCCCTGGTCGTCGGGAGAAGAAGACCCCGGCCTTCCTTTTACCTCTCGCGCCTTTTAAATCCGGGCCATGTTCTCGCTCTCGAGACAACCCACTTCCGCTCTCTAAACCTGCGGTTAGACTCCTTCAAGCCCGTTTCCTCGTTTCGGTGAAACGCGACTCTCATCGTTTCCATCGTTCGGTTTCGAACAGACCGATCGAGCATACTCGAATCGATAAAAATTCTCGCATGCAAGTTCCCGTTACTCCCGAAACTCTTCCGTGGGTAGTTGCAATGCGAAGGGAATATACATCTCTACGTTTCGTCGTTTTCTCGCCTCGAAACTCCGCCATCGAGTCGATCCGCGATTAATTAGAATTTACGACGTGTCGACGTCTCGATCTTCCCCAACGACGGCAGTCAATAACTCAACGAACGATCCCGACCTCTTCTCCCATCGTGTTTTCCTCTATCTTCTTCCCCCAAAAGGTGGAGAACTTTGTCCCTCGACAAAGACGCTGCTGCGTTCGCCGGCTATCCAGCGGATCCGAGAAGAAAAGGGACATCCCCTTCTGCGCGGGTTTCTTGGACTGGTCGGCGATCTCTCCCTTAAACGGGCCGCGTTAACATATTCCACGGGGCGAGCTCGCGTGGCTCGGCACACCGGCGTCGGATCAGTTTTTGCGATAAGTGGTAACAACGACACCGGCTACCACCGCTGCGAGACATCGGTCCGATCCACTCCGCGACGAATGATACACACATACGTTTCGTCTCCTCTCTTTCTCTCGTGCCCGTTGTCAGACAACTTGGCAAGGCTCTCCGCGGTGCGCGCTGCAGCTGCAAACAACGGGCGCGTCCGCGAGAGCTGTGCCGCTCGAGAGAGGAGGCAGCAACAGCAGCAGCAGCAGCCGCAGCAATTCCCCAGGCGCGCGTTTAGAGCAAACCAGCCGCGTATAGCAATCATTCGTCTCCTTATCTAGAGACGGCGGCAAACGTGTAGGCATTCATCCATCATCCAGTAGCGTGGAAAGCACTCATTTAGCTGCTGCTCCGCTTTCAGTGCCCCGGCGAGTCCCGCGAGGGATATCCGGCACGAGGCGAGCGCATTCAACGCGAGCGGAACGCGCCCCACAACTCTCTCTCTCTCTCTCTCTCTCTCTCTCTCTCTCTCTGCCCTGAGAAGCGCCCACGTTCGCTATCAACCGATTGCGAGAAGAATCGAGACTGCTCGAACATGGATGGATAGCGGCTTATTTTTGTGTTTGTTTCTTAGACTCTCTGAGGATAGCGACTGCGGCGATGTAGGTTAGTATTCTTTGGATCGCAACAAATACCTGAATATCAGCTACGGTTTTTCGAAAAATAACAAACCGGTGGCGCGGATGCTTTTGTAGCTACCTTCCCCAGAGGGATGGCGTTTCATCTAACGTAACGAGTCTCGGAGGTAAAACTCGGGGAAACTAATTTTGAATTACTGTTCCTTCGATCGCGACAAATACCTACGAGCTATTATTCCTTGGAATATGTGGCTCGAATATTGCAGACGCTTGTACCCCTCCCAAAGGGATAGTGTCACCTGGTAACAGGCCTCGGAGGAACTAATTTGAACTACTGTTTCTTCGATCGGAACAAATACCTGTCAGCTGTTATTGTGCTTAAAATCTGTCGCGGATATCAGGCTCGAGTAACAAACCAGTTGTAGATGCTTGCACCTTCCCAGAGGAATAACGTCACTTGGTAACAGGAAATTTCTAATTTGAGCTATTGTGTATTCCTTCGATCACAATGAACACGAGCTATGATTCTTTGGAGTCTAATCACGAATATTGTTTTAAAAATAAAAAAAAAATCAGTCTCGAGTGAATATATCCTTTCCTATATAGTTGGATAGTGTTGCTTGGTCTCAGGAGAAGACTCTACTAATTTGAATTACTGTTCCTTGGATCGCAACAAACTATGAGCTGTTATTTTTTTAAAAATCTAATTACGAATGTAGGTAATCTAATTACGAGGCTGGTATATTGTTTCAAATAACAGAGGAATCGTAGGTGCTTGCATCATCCCAGAGAAATAATACCGAGCCATGAAGGAAGGTTCTAAAGTGAATTCCTTCGCGACAAGTACCTACGACCTATTATTCTTTTAAATCACACTGAACACGAGCCTCGAATATCGTTTCAAAAAATGCCTAACCCAAACCAGCCACCAGATTTAAAGAAACGGCATTACTCGCTAACGAGATCTCTTTCGGATGCCTCTGAAATAGAGTACAACCAAACTCGAGCAAACGCCATAAACAGAGGCGTCATTTACAACGTTCGGAAGTTACACTATCCATAAAACCCACCGCGACACGCTGGAACGCAAACACGCTGAAACGGGACAAGAAGAGGGACTCCTCCGTGCCGAACGTTCCCAAAAAAGGGAATTTAACGACCGGGGACGGGGATATTCTGCTTGATCCAATCAGTTCACCGACACCGCCGTTGAATTATGGAATTTTCGTTCGCGTGTTGCATCTGGTGGCGGTATCGTTGCGTACATCGGTTGCTCGTCGCGCTCCTCGCGGATTCGTGCAGGCGTGGTCCATTGTTCGCCGTTAGCTGTTCGGTAACGATGCAAGGTGCACGTGCGCCCTCTTGCACGCGCTTTCAGCCGCTTTTATCGACTTCAGGCCGAATAAACCGCGGATTTATTTATCGAGTCGAGTAACGTGGTTTCGTGTTCCGATAAACTGTTACGAAGTGGCGACGCCCACGTCGAGCTCGTGCCCGCGTCGAGGATTCAAAAAAAANAAAAAAAAAAAAAAAAAAAAAAAGAAAAAAAGAGAGAAGAGGAGGAAGAAGAAGAAGAAAAAGAGGATGAGGAGAGAGAGCCAGAAAAGAAGGTCTGCTTGAGACTGCAATGCTTTCTCTCTCTGCTCTGTTTGGTCACTACCGGTACTGAACGCGCGCCTCTTGCTTAATCTTACTCGCTGACGGCGACGCGCGCCGTGTGTCAAGAGCAACGATCCGCATTGTCGCTGGAAAATGTAAATGAACTTTAACCGTTATCCGCTCGCCCACGAGTCTGCCGAGTTCCATCTCGGAAACCGATCATACCGCGCCACGTTCGCTGCGTTTCGCTGTCCGCGCTGCGGTGTTCTCCTAGTTTGACGATGTTTGAGACTAGTTTGGTCGTCACGAGTACAATTGGCGTTTTCGTTGTTGAAGATCAATTGATTGACATATGGCGAATGATATATAGTTAGGCTAAATGGTAACAGCAAGATTTAGAATAGTCACGAGTATTTTTTGTATTTACGCTTGGTGAAAAATGCGAAAGCGTTTCTCGCCATTAAAATAGCTTGGTTGCTGCAATTTATGTAATTACACTCGTTGTATTATGTTACATTCAATTTGGTCTTCATGTATATACGTCGCAAGTCCTGTAGATTTATTAGTAAGCCTTTTCTTTTCCTGTCGATAAAGATCAGTAACATAAATCCAGGACTCAAATTAAACGAACCTAATTTCTGTCTAAACCTACTTCCATTCTGATAATATCAGTGGAAGATTAACATCGAGAAACAATGTGGTTTGATTCTGGAAAGATCTGTCTGATACAAGTTTTCTGCCTTGCTCGTCGCTTGTTCTAGTGTCAAATTACACTATCAATACTATTATAATATAAACTCCATTTATTCGAATCAAATTTTGATCAATATCCGATCAAATAAACTGTCGTCGATTAAATCCTTTTATTTTAACTTGAACTCCCATTAGGTGAGTGATGAATCAGTAGAAGATCAAAATCGAGAAATTGTCGGAGATCTCTTTTCTGCCCTGCTCGTCGCTAGTTTTATTGTCAAACTATATGCACAAATACAATAAAAAGAAAAGCTCCATTTACGCGAATCAAATTTTGATCAACACCCGATTAAATGAAGTATCTGGTCGATTGAATCCATTTATTTGTACTTGAACGAAGAATCAGTGGAGACTCCTGTTACACGATCTTCAATTACATAAATTACTTGTACTCCAACAAGATCGTGCGAGATTTACCGTACCGCATGCAACGCAGCAAAGAAGCATCGTCCTCGATCGTTCGACGAGCCGTTCGTCTCTATGTAAATTCATTTGTAGGGACATTTATCTATCGATAGGGAGCTTCGAGTTTGCCCCGAGGATCGCACGTGAGCGTGGTTATTCGCTCATGCTGATAAGTCGGACGAGGCGAGAAGACAGGCGCGGCCTCGTCCGTCGAGAGCGGAGCTGAGCTGAGCTGAGCTGAGCTGAGCTGAGCTGAGCTGAGCTGAGCAGAACGAAGCATAGCGGAGCGAAGCGATTCAATTAGCCGCGCGAGCGCAGGCGTTGCAAATCGCGGAGCACGCGACGAATCCGCAAAGTGGTTCTAACGGGCTGCGCGCCGGCTGCGTACGCCCCTGGAGCTGGCCGCGGCGGTGCCGACGACGCTCCAGACCCGGCAACATTGTAAACGAGCACACAGAGAGAGTATCGGCCGGTCTCTCGCGCGCCAGAGATAGGGATACCAAAGAGAGCACGGAGAGGAGAACCAGTGAACGAAAGGAGAGAAAGAGAGAAAGAAAGAGAGAGGCTTGCAACCAGACCAAAATCATACGTGTGTTACGTGTCACACACATTAAAAAAAAAAAAAAAATGATAAAAGATAAAAAACCAGGTAACACATAGAAAAATATTAAAAAAAAATAATAATAATATAGGTAGTTTATGAAATTTCGCGAACGAGGAAACGATTCGCGCGACTAAACAGATTAGATATATGTGTCTTACTATAGAGAGACGATATTGGGCCAAGTTTGCAGAACCGAGGTACGAGAATTTTTCCTTGGTTCCGAAACCGAGGCAAAACGACCTAATCTTGTCCAACTGTGTGCTGATAATTGCATCGTACGGATAAATAGGGGGGGGAAAAATACGCGCGGATATGTGTGTAGATTGTTAGATTTCGCGGTAGACGTGGTCGTATGGGCCAAAATGGCAGAGCGATGAAAGCGAATGGACAGCCGAATTTTCACGAACGGCGGGGACGTGATAAAAAAGACGCGGAGGACCAAGTGAGATAAAAATGCAAGGACGACGGCGGACAGGGCAGCCGAAGGCAAACGAAAGAGGCGCGAGATAAATATACGAACGAACCTGCGAAACAAGGCTAAACTGAGTCTCGTGGAAGACGTCTCGGGCCAAGTTTGTATTGTAAAGTACAACAAACGGAGAAAAACGACGAGCAGAAGAGGGCGAGGGGGAGGGGAGGAGGTGAAAAAGATAGAGAGTGCCAGGGGAAGATAGGAGAAAACCGGCGAGAGCGTGTGCACACACGTAGTGGGTGTCGCCTCTGCAGCCGCCGATGTCGCTGCCGTTCCTTGTTACCGACGCAGTTGCCGCTGGACGCCCTCCGCCAGCCCTCACAACATGATCTATCAGCCTTTTCTACAACTACCTGCCCTCTTCTTCCTCTCTACGTGCTCTTTGTCCTCCCTTTCTCTCTTTCTCTCTCTCTCTCGTATTCGTACGCCGCTCCCAGCGGCGGCGGCGGTGGCGGCACCGCCGTCCTCTTTTCTACACTCTCTGAAGCGGCATCGTGCGCGCACTTACACGTACACAGAGAGGCCTCTTCTTCGCTTGGGAAGAATGGCAGAGAGAGAGAGAGAGAGAGAGAGAGAGAGAAAGAGAGAGAGCTTGATAAGCTCCCTCCGCTTCGAGATTTTTTCGGTTGCCGGCTAACCACGGGGCTCTCGCCCTGAAAAGTGGTAATTGGACTCGACGAGTGCCATTCTTCGGGGTTACTCGTGACTACGGAGACTTGGCCTTGATTATGCGTTTCGCGGCCTGAGCAAGGATCAAGCTTCGTTTCCGGTACGAAGCCGGGGGAATCGAAGAGGCGTTCGTGTGAAAGCATAAAGTGAATCCACTTTTCAGTAAAATTCTGCTTGTTACTTTTCAACACGTTCAGCGGACAAAATTTGTCTGTTTTGTTGAACAAACGTTGTCCATCTGTGACATTCGGTGATTGCCTGAAAAATGATTAGTATACGTTTTTATTTCGTGTAACATCGTATATTACTTTCAAATTACTCGTCAATACGCTAACAAGTGAATGAATAATTTCAGTCAAATCTTGAATTGGTTGCTCGTTTTAATTATTATTATTATTTACTGGTACATAGAAAAAGCACGACGCTTCGTCAAGTCGAACAAAAACTTCTGTCTGTGTAATAAAATAAGAATCTTCAGTTTCCCATTTTACTGAAATAAAAATTGGCTATTGCGAAACATTGCTCAGGACGAAAGTATAAAGTACGACGTAAAGCCATCAGTCTCAAAGTAATTCCCTCCAAGAACGAAAATTAAAATCAATGTTCGGATAAATCTCTCTCTCTCTCTCTCTCTCTCAAACATTAAAATCCTTCTTTGTTACGTTACGAACACACGACTCTAGCCATATTGCAAAGTAAGGAGCTACATAAATTCAATTGCAACGTCAAAGCTCCAACGAGCTTTCGACTGCTCTTTTCCATAATACATGATACATCTTTGCCATGAAATCGCCCTCTAATTGGCGCCTCGACCCTCGTGTCACACATCTAAAAGATTAACAGTCATCGACGAAGCGCACAAGTTAAATAATAAGGAACACGAGGCTTTTTCCATCGCCGGCGCGAAATTGAAACAGAAGACCGTTCCTAGAAGTAAATTGGATTCCACGTTTATCGTGGCCGAACGAGAGGGAGAGAAGCCAGCAGAGGGAATGACGACGATTCTCGGGTCAGAGAGAAGTTGGCGGTCGTCTCGTTGCTTTCGCGAAAACGCTGCCACGCGGAGGAGGATGAGACAGTTTTTATTTCGGGACGCGCGAACCTGCCTTTTATTTTTTTTCACGCTGCTCGCAATTGACCCAGTGCTCCGAATCTCTCCATCATGCTTCACCACAATACTCGAAACGCGACCATTCGGTCGCCAGCGGAATAAAATTTTGAGCATTGTATGTTGCACCTTGGATAGTTTTATGTTCTCTCTAGGAATCTGTTTTTTTTTTTTTTTTTTTTCATACGTTTTTCTACGTTCTATGCGTTTTCTTAGGTGACGTGCGCACATTGTTTTTTTTTTTTTTTTTTCTTTTACATTTTTGCGTTAATTTTCTACATTTAACAATTGCGTATTGTCTTATGCGTGCTTTCTATCATTTTTCATTTTTCTACACTTTCTTAATGGCACGCGTCTTTATACATTTTTCAGCAGTTTTACATTCTAAACTCTTTGCCATCGAGAACTCTTTTCGTATCACTTACCAGTTCATTTACAAAATAGTGAGTAAAGTATCGCTTCGAGCAAAATGATGTAGAATTGGAAATAATCGTCCTGTTTAAATGTTTAAATTTAGCGTGAAATTTTGTTGATTTAATGAGCGACTTTAAAACAATCATCAAATATAGTATGCAGAAGTTAATGATGGATAATTTCAATCATATTCCTTCACCGTATTATAAACTTTCATAAGGATCAATAACAAGTTTAATTTACATGAATTATCCTGAATTGTCCGAACAATAATTCGATGACGATGAGTGTCAACTAACTCACGAGAGGATTTCTCCTTCTTCTTTTGAAAGTTTATTATTCCTCTTACGTCGGTACGTTACATCACATCGTACTTACATTCGTTCTAATTCTCAGCAATTCCAAAAAAAATTTATAACTGGCTGTTAGCTAAATTTAAGTATGTTACAGTCGATTGCAAAGGGTTAAATCTCTCTCCCTCCCCCCTCGAACGACGCGTTCGATCTGTCGACTTAACCACTTGCGCTGGCAACTGATTGCGGACCACAACGAGCGACCAAACCGTATACAATAATTATTTATTTATTTATATATAATCCTTGCCTAGGCGGCATAGGATGGCTTCCGGTTTACAATGAGTCTTCTACATCTTTCTTATTTTCTACTTCTATAGCTAATCCTTAGTGTCTACGTTTTATGGATCTAATTTGCCTTTTGCTCATCTTCTTGTATAAGTAAAAGTAAAGCAAAAGGTAAAAGGTACTACAATGTGGAAAAAAGACTTTCTACTGTCTTCTACTATTGCTTTTTCTTTAAACCGTATACAACAATTATTTATTTATTTATATATAATCCTTGCCTAGGCGGCATAGGATGGCTTCCGGTTTACAATGAGTCTACATCTTTCTTATTTTCTACTTCTATAGCTAATCCTTAGTGTGTACGTCTTATGGATCTAATTTGCCTTTTGCTCATCTTCTTGTAAGAACTATACGTAAAAAGTAAAAGTAAAGCATAAGGTAAAAGGTACTACAATGTGGAAAAAAGACTTTCTACTGTCTTCTACTATTGCTTTTTCTTTAAACCGTATACAACAATTATTTATTTATTTATATATAATCCTTGCCTAGGCGGCATAGGATGGCTTCCGGTTTACAATGAGTCTTCTACATCTTTCTTATTTTCTACTTCTATAACTAATCCTTGGTGTTTACGTCTTATGGATCTAATTTCCCTTTTGCTCATCTTCTTGTATAAGTAAAAGTAAAGCAAAAGGTAAAAGATACTACAATGTGGAAAAGACTTTCTACTCTCTTCTACTATTGCTTTTTCTTTAAACCGTTTACAATAATTGTCGTCGCTTTCTTCTCGAACTCGTCGGTACGATATCACTTGATAGAAATTATCGAGTAACGTTATTGAGTAAAGTTTATCATTTGTTCTGCCTATTTTGTTTTACTTGAATATACTTAAAATTGAGGAAATATTGCGATTTTGGAACCAAAAATTCTCGACGTGCGTGGCACGTCGGTCATTCCGGGGCAAGAGGTTAAAGAAATGGAATAGGGCACGCGGGAATGAAAGCACGTCCCTGCAACTCATCCTCCCGCGTTACCCTTCCCCTTTGGCCTCCGTCCTTCGCCCCTCGCTCGTTCGTCTCTCCCTTTTCCCGCCGTTCGATCCCTCTCCTCTTCGCCTCCACGGACGTCTCCTTCGTCGCTGCTTCGTCGGAGTTCTCCGGCTCTCCGGTCCCCACCGGACGTTCCATTCAGTGGTTCTCAGTCGCGACTCCACCTCTGCCTGCGTGTTTCCTTCTTCTGGCCTTCTGCTGCGGCGGTGGTGTCACGTCGGTCGGAAGAGGATGACGGAGGCGGATGGCGGCCGCCTCTCTCGGTGTCACGTGCCGGCGAACTCGTTAACTACCCTAACGACCAGGATTCCACGTGGCCGGCGTGGTCTCGTCGATAATTGGCGGCGGCCCGGCAAATTGCCGCTTTTTCGACATATTATATGGGCGCGGGCGCGCAAGCCACCTCTCGCGACACGCGGATATACGTATGTATATATACATACGTATATGTCGAGCCGTGGCGACCGGCCGCGTGGATGGATCGCGACACGCGCGACAGATTATGCTAGCCGCGTCTTCGGGGGTGGGCGGTCCCGTGACACGCGGCCGATAAATAAGCTTGGATGCGATACGACGCGTGGGGATGGTGTTTTTTCCTAAGTGAAGAGTCGGATTGGATTTGCGGGAAGGTGCTACGAGGCTGATTTCTGACGTAGTAGTATCGATGGTTAAAGTTGTATCGGAGAAATGCGGGTGCAAAGGATAGGAGAAACTTTTTTATACTTATGATTGGAAGAAGCTTAGATGTTGCGAATTTTTTGGCTAGATGTCATAAGGTTTGGTAACAGACAGTAAGTGTAGGAGAGATGGAGGTGCAGAGGAGAAAGGACTTTATCATTATAAGAGGAGGAATTTGAAAGAAATTTAGACATTTTGAATATTTGGGAAGGAAACGTTTATGTTTATATTTAAAAGTAATTTGAAAAAAAGATTTAAGAGAAATTTAGACATTGTGAATTTCTGGGAAGACGTTAGATAAAGTAGTCTTTGATGACAGAAGTGTAGAGATGGAGGTGCAAAGAATATAATACTGTAACGTTACTGTGCGAGATCTGGTGGAATTTAAGACGAGAAGAGATGCATAACCATGATTCAGTTCGAACATTACGAATTTTTCGAAAAATAAAAGAAAGGAGGTTTTAATTATCAATTTGTTAAATTACCAATAGTCTGACTTGTTTATCTTTTATATTTCTCGAAAATTGAGAAATTAATGACAAAATATCGGGAAAAGAGACCCTAAAAAATTCCATTGAAGGCGCAATCTCCTGCACGTACCAGCGGTAGCCATATTTATTTGTTCTCGGCGTCTCTGAGCGATACGCGGACCGAACCGATCGACATTTTCCATTTAGCGAGCGTCAACGGCCACCGATAATACATCTGCAGGCACTGTATCTGTAACCGGCGTCTGTATCGAGCATGGGAGCAGCGAGGTCGCGAATATTACATATGCGAGACGCATAAATCTTGCAGCGAGGTAATAGCGGGCGACGCGGTATGCGCGTGCAGAGTTCCCGAGCTGCCTCAGACACCGACAGCAAGAGAGCAAAATCTATGCCGTAGTCCCGCTTAATTCTTAATGCTTAATCAGTGCACCTTATCGCGAACTCTCGCGTCTCTCTCTCTCTCTCTCTCTCCCTCTCTTTTTCTTCTCTATTTCTCACTGCTGGTTATACGTCTGCGTCTAATAAGTTGGCGAGAGGCGAGGCAGCAGGCAGCCTTGTAAATAGAGGAAACGCGTTTGCCGCCTATCTAGCATCAAAGACGCCGACACCACGACGGTTTTATATACTTAATTTATGAACAATATACGACCGACGTCGACCTACCTCGATTCTAACACCTCTCCTCTCTTTAACTTCTACTGGCGGGATAAAGCGCGGCTCTAACGAGGAAAGTCTCTCTCGGCCACCGATAACGAATTCTCTCCGCCCTGTTATCGTTCACCGTGCTCGCAACGTGTTGCCGCACTGCACCGCGGTTATCTACGTGCGTACGTTAAATACATCTACATCGATACGACGACGAAGTTTCTTTTTTCTTTTTTTTCTCTTTTTTTTTTTTTTTTCTTACGCGCAATTTTCAGCTGTTGCACATGTCTCGGTGAGAAATGCCAACTTTAATTTCAACATTTAATTTCAAATGAGTGAGAAGATTCGTTGGGTACATTCATCCTCGATATATTCAGTTTTTGCTGAACGTGTACGCAGCTTGTTAATTGACAGAAAGAGATTTTGCTTCGTTAACTGACCGTCGTTATCGCCAACCGTTTTCGGTGTTCACTTCGGTGGAACGAGATTCCGACGTTGCTAAATATTCGACGATCACACGTGTCTCGCTTATAGTGGCTCGAATTCCTGAAATTGCGTTCTAATTAGGACACCCATTCGACGAAATGATTATGGAAAAACATTATACTCATAAAGGGGAAAGATTAACAAGTTGCACGAGCCGTTCAAGAGTTATCACCGATCAACACCGTAAAACTGGAGGAGCAAAATTCTTACGACGAACGAGCTATCTTGAAAATTAAATCAAATTAAATCAAATGAACTATCTTGAAAATTAATTGCATTTATTTAAGATTTATTCTTTAATAAGAATTATTCTTGTCATTTTTGACACTTTGCTGATTGAATACCAAAGGCTTAATAAAATTATGAGCTTTTACCAACGAAGTAAAATTCGTCCCAGAAACACTCGCGTCCCAACACACTCGATCAACGTGTACCTTCCTCGGTAACTAACCAAAGAAGACCATCATCCACCTTATCAAGTTAAAAAAAATCCAGTTCCGCGACAGTTCCTTCGGCCTTAATCCCGTTCTTTGTTTCGACACGTACCTCGGAATCGACCTCAAATTGAAACGGAAACAAAAAAAAAAAAAAAAAAAAAAAAAAAATAAAAGAAAAAGGAAAAACCGCCTGTTCGCCATTTGGCGACCCCGTTACATGGCGTATGTACGTGCCCGCTCTTGGATCTCTTGGCGGAGCTCCTCGATAGGCGATAATTGGGATTAATTGGAAGGAAAAAAGTTTTTTCGCGCTCAAAAGGACCGCCCTTTGGGGGCGGCGGCGGCCATTTAAATCCGCGCGGCGGATAATTAATTAACCTCGTATCGTCGTCATTTCCATCGGGGGTCCATGCGAGAGCGCGCGCGCCACCAAAGGCACGCGGACTCACGCTCGCGCGACACTACATTATTTTAAAATTCTGTTTGCATAATTTTTCAAACGTGAATAAACGAATTCCACGCTACGCTCGTTCCCCCTTCCCACCCCCTCCGGATAAAAAGCACCGTGTGCTGCCCCCCCCTCCCTCTTCTTTCTCTCTCTCTCCCTCTGGTTTCAGTGCAGATTTCTCTCCCTCTCTTTCCCTTCTCTGCTCACAAGCTCGACGAGAGCTTCACGAGATCATCCACGCTCTCTCCCTCTCTCTCTCTCTCTTTTTCCTCCCTGCGCCTACGCCACTGGCTTTTATCGAGAGCCGTCGACTAACTGGCTTTTTGGCGCATTTTATTATATCGTGTAATGAGTCCCTGCGCCTCGTCACGTTGGTGCCCCGCATCTCAAAGGGACGACCCATTCAGGCTTGAAAAAGGGGGCCCCCCCGGTAATGACGGCGATAAAATATGACGTGCCTTGCACAGTTTCTCGTGGCCCTAGCCTCACCTGATCCGCGCCAGCCGCCACTGCCTCATCCTCCGGTGCCTGACGATAGTAGCGAAACAGCCCGTCGAGAAAAGAAGAGGGTCCCGCGTGTCCCCTCGTCGTCGTCGTCGTCGTGTTGCTCACCGTCTCCTCTCTCCGTTTAACATCCATTGTTCAACCCCCCCTCCCCCAGTTCTCCATTGTTTCCTTGGAATTTTCGTCGTTTCGCGCTGTGTTTAACCGTTCTCGTTCCATTTCAATCTTTTCTTTTCTGTTTCAGGTAAGTGTCCGAGAGACATGCTTCTCCCTCCGCCCTTTCTTGGTTCAGCTCGCTACCTATACGTACGTATGTATATCGACGTGCTTGATTTCACTTTCGACGTGAGTTTTGCCGCGAGCGAAACTCGCGTTTAATTGAAAAATCATCTGGATTCGACCATCAACTGTCTGAATACGCGAAACGCCGTGTTTGATTTAATGAATTAATGTATCGACGAACGATCGTCTTTATGCAACTAATTGTTTTACGCAGATCTCACTTCTTCAGTTCATATTGGTTCATAACGTCCGGTTCGCGAGTTTCAGTTTGTGACTCGAGGATGTACGAAGTCGAAAGACGGGATTTCTACGCGAGCGTTACGTAAGGAGTAATTTCCTTTTGCGATGGATCGGTTTCGTTGAGTGAAGGAGGATGAACAGTTAATTGGCGAATTTTTGTGGGAGGCTCGGAACGATAGACACGCAAATACGGATGTGGAACCTGTTATTTATGAGCAGAAAATGACGACAGGTTCGAACACCCGGATTTTTAGGCGTGTAACGTTTGTTAATATTTGTCTAGTCGGGTATTTGCCGTTTCAGCATATCGATAAGACAGGAATGTCTTATTAAAAGGACGTATCGTATGTAATTAACATACTGAACAAGTAAACAGATTTTCTTTGACAAACATTTTCCATTATACGTACATGTAATTACCATTAATTCCGGGTAGCTGTGGTAACGTGAATACGCTCGTCGATCACAAGCGGCACGAGTACGAAGAAAAATACTTTAATTTCTTCAATATTCTGACGTTCCGACGATGACATTGGTTAAATTTCATTAATCGATCGTGATAAGTTAGAAAAGCAAACGTTTTGAAAATTTATTTATTTTTAGAAATTTATCGACTAGAAACCACATTGATCTCTTCAATCAAAAAACCATTAACAAAAAAAAAAAAAAAAAAAATTGTCTAAATTAACCAATAACCAAAAAGTTCAACTCTACACTCTCCCAAAAAGAAAAAAAAAATAATAATAATAATCGAAAGAGAAAAGAAAATCTGTCAGTTGAGCTTTGCTCAGTTTCAGCCTTTTCCCAAAGTAATAATCGTTCCGTGTAAAAACGTCTCGATACCACGACGGACAGTAAATTCAACGGACAATCGTACAAAACGAGAAAGAGATACACGCCAGATATATTCGAGTGTGTCCCACGTGAAGGGGCATTAAACTATAACCGGAGCAGCAGGCCGTCCCGGAGTAATACGTGGGGGGCTTTGTCGAAGAGTCGATAGACTCTTACTTAGCCCCGATATATAGGTTCGTCAGAGCGTAATAGAGCAGCAGAGATAGAACGGAGAGTGAACGAACGAAAGAGAAAGAGAAAGAGAGAGAGAGAAGCGGAACGTCGGTCGAGAAGGGTGCATTAGCCTAATCCGACGATCCTCGTCGACTGTGAGAAGAGTATCGTATTCACCCTACCGAATCAATCAGCATCTATCCGTAACGTCTACCTTCGTGGGTGGTCGACGTGGAACGGTAGTTTTCTGCGGCGCGCCTGCAACGGCCGTTAAGTGTAACGTGCCCGGCGTTTACGAGGCCCCATTTCTCTCCGTTTCTCTCTTTCTCTCCGTTTCGCTGCTTGGCCGTTGCCAGTTGGACGATTTGCATAAACGGCGCGTTGCAGCGCGGCGGCTACGTTCTTCCTCAAGCGCGCGCGCGCGAGACTCGCGAGAGAGTTCACTTCCGGCACGCGGACCTCGGGCCCCATTAGTCGTCCATTAGCTTCAAGCTCTTTTCTATTCGTTGTTTTTCTCCGGAGAGGTATTTCATTTGTCTCATTTGTCGAAAGATTTTTTGGAAAACTTTCTCCTAAACCTTTGCAAAATAATTATTGCAGAATAATAAATTGAAAGTTTGTTACTCATAATTCATACATTCCATGAAACAAGTTGCCCCAGAAGCTTGAAAAATACATTTGTCTGTATTCACGTTGAAATGCATTAAATTTTAATAGACTTCCATGTCCACGGAAGCGAAAATTTCCTATTATGAAAATGAAACGTACGACTTGATAAAAAAGAAATATCATCTACCTTGTGGCAGTATGATCACAATATGCAAGAACGTACGAGCACGCATTCGAGAAAGATAGGATCGCGTAATTTATAGATTTTAAGCAACGATTCATCATACTCTGAAATAAGTACGATCGTAATGTTGTAAAACCGTGCATACATCTTATACCTTTCGCGTGATATATATCGTATTTAGATTAACGACTTAATTAAAACTTATCTACACTGCTCCTCGGTAACCTTATCCCTCGCAACGAGACTACCAAGATCCACGCGACGTGAAAACTACGATATACCCCTTCTGCCTTGAAATGCCCGTTCTATTTTTCGACCAATTTTTGACGAATATTTTCGAATTGAGAAATTCGGAAATTTCCTTGAGAAACCGTTTCAGATTATTTCGTGGGTCTATACGCGTGCAATCGGACCGTGGAACGTCCAAAATTCAAGATATACCCCTTCTGCCTTGAAATGCCTGTTCTATTTTTCGTCCAATTTTTGACGAATATTTTCGAATTGAGAAATTTGAAAATTTCCGTGAGAAACCGTTTCAGATTATTTCGTGAGTCGATACGCGTGCAGCCGGACCGTGGAACGTTCAAAAGTTCAAGATACGGTCTCCAAAATAGAGTAAAATAATTAAAAATAAATTCACACACGTATATAAAGTATTATATAAAGTTTAATCGTCGAAGTTGGTCGCACCAAACTGCCTACGGTGTACACGAAGAAAGAGAGAGCGAGAGAGATACGTGGAACCTCGTGCGGATAGTGGTTTATATTGCGGCGAGAGTATAAAGGCGGGAGGGGGGGAGGTGATAGACAACCGCGTGCAATTGATGGGGTGCAAACGGGGTCGACCGCGCCCGACCGGGCCTCTCTCCTAACAGTCATATCACGCGGGTGTTATATTTATTTAATACGCGGCTAGCTCGAGGGGGTTCTCCGCTATTACACCAGTATTAGTGAGTTATTATATTTCTGCTGGGTACCCTCGGAAGTACGGACGATACGGCCCCATTGTGGCCTGGCCAAAGTGGGCCGTTTTCACGCCGGTTGGGGTGAACACGATACATACTTCTCACAGTCGCAGGCTCGAATCGAGACCCGATGGGGGACCACGCGGGATGATTTGAACAGATTAGTATAAACTGTCGGGTGGACGATGTTCGTGGAAACCGTGGGATGGAATCAATTGACGGATCAACCTTTTGCCGGGACGCTCCTGACCGGATTTCTTCGATCCAACGACCCCGGTTACCAATCGTACGACAAATTCGGGGGGTTAGAGTTGTTCCGTCTTTGGAAATTTTTGTTGCTGCGAGGTCTTTGATTCTTGAGATACGGCTTTGAGATTGCTGTCGTGTGCAGATTGAACGGATCGTTGGATTAAATGTAGATTTCTGTTGAGAAAGTTTGCAACGTGCTTGATTTGACGAATGATTGCGTAGTGGAAGTATGCATCTATAAATACGACAGCATTTCTTTTTTCTTTTTTTATACAACAGTACATTTTGTTTTCGCATTCAAAAGTCACACAAGTTGCACACAAATGTTCGTAATCACAGCCAGCGACTGTACCAATGTGCTAACCAGCACGAAATTGAATACAATAATGTGTACAATTTGGAACATCGTTTGCTCCTCGTGTAGACGAAATAAATTACTGTCGTTCGAGATGAAGGTATCGGTGAAATATTTCTTTATTCAAACAAGTCTGCAGTCTTGCCAATCATCTTACTGCGGAAACATCGTTAAAGTCACGGGCTGCTGCTGTTCGTAAACTCTCGTGCCTGAAAGTGAGAAAGATTTGCCACAATTTTGACTGTCAGTCACGGGACAAAGGAGGCAATCCGAAACGAAACAACCCGTAAAACAAGACACTTATAATTTTCCCCTCGATTCTTCGAGCTGTGAAGCTCGAATGGTGGTACGTCCCATCCGAGCGGAACACCCAAATCATCAGGGCGGAAATCGTCGTTGTGTGTCGTAGCTGGCCCATTCGACGGGCGTGACGATTATTCCCGGTGATCCATGATCCATGATCCGTGAATGGGAGTCTCTCGGTAAATACCGTGTGTACTGGGGTGATCCACACCGGCTCGCCACTTCGCGGCTTTTCTCTTCTCGCTCTCTCTCTCTCTCTCTCTCCACACATAAATACACACACACACACACACTCGTCCCTCACGTTGCCGAATATGAATATGATATCGCACCCCGGCCACTTACGAAATGATTTATCACCAATTGAGCACCGGCAACCCCGGGGTACTGGTGTTGAAATATTATAACATCATTCCCCCACGGCTCACCCTAATATTATCCCCCTTGGCCCCGTCTACCATTAACATAACAATGGTCGACCTAATTGCGGTCTAATCGGCGCCAGGGGCTAAACCCCTGATCGGCTCCGTTCCCTCTTTTCTTCCCTCTCTTTATCTTCCATTACCGTTTCTTCGAAGGTTTTTCATCAATTGTTTTTCGCATTGCCCTCTCGTCTCGAGCCACTTTCAACTGTCATTTAAATTTCCCTCTTCCCCGTCCATTTCATTTCCATCCGAAGAGTTCCAGCTTCTTCGTTTCTCGTCGTATGAAATTTCTAACCGTCGGGACATATATTTTTCATCTCCACGATACCTTCATTCATGGTTATTATAATTCAGTTATTTTTCGGTATCTGGCAGCGCGCGTGAGAGTTTCTCCAACAGACACATATATATTCCATTTAGCACGTCGACGAAAATTTAAATTTTCGTGACTGTTGTGCAATTAACCTCTTGCGCGGACCATAACGAGCGACCGAACCGTATACAATAATTCGTCGCTTTCTTCTACTTTTGAACTCGCCGGTACGACATGACTGGATTTAGAAATTATTAAGAAGTAACAAACTTATCATTTGTTTCGCCTGAGTTACATTCAAATATACTTGAGGCTGAGAAAGTGTTGCAATTTGGGAAACAAAAAGTTCTCAGTGTGCGTGGCACGTCATTCCAGCGCAACTAAATATCTCCATCGTCCGGAGATAAAATAAAAGGCCAATTTCCATATCTCAAGCGCCGATCTAATGTCCCTTCTTGTCCATTGACAAAGTCACGCAGTTAGCGGCAAAATACCCGGGTATCTTCTCAGTTTCTTGCTCATCGCGTCTCTTCGCGACTCATCGATCTTCCATCCTCTCTGTAATTTCTCTGGCTAACTGCCGGTGCAAGGTTTCCAAGCGCGGGAAACGTTCCGCAGATCTGCGAAACGGTAACGAATGGGACGCGCAGCAGCAACGACGACGACGACGACGACGACGACGACGACGACGACGATCGGTCAGAAGCGAAAAGAGCATCGGCACGAGTTTGCGGTCGCTCGCGTATAACTCGCGAGGAATATCAGCTAGCTGCGGCCAGAAAACCCCGGCTGAAAGAACTTGCTGCTGCGCGCCCTTCCTCTCGAGCCCCCCGGTTCCTCCTCTCCTCGACGTTTATTCGTCCTTCCTTCGAGAAGAAGACCACTTACCGCAATTTCCAGTCCTGCCGTCGTGGCTAGCCTTTTTTTTTTTTCTTTTCTTCCTTTTTTTCTTGCCAGTCGACAATCATAACCGCGGATTTTTCTCGGTTTCGCCTGCCGCGTAGATAGATATCCCGACCGTGCGCAATAATTCCACCCCTTCTCTCCCCCCCCCCTCCCTCCCTTCTTACTCTGTCCTTCCTCTTTCTTACTTTCCGTGTCTTTTTCTTTCTTTTTCGTCTGTTTCGTCGTTGTAGTTTTGTTGTTGCTAGAGCGGCGAAGACTCACAATCAGTCCTCTTTCCTGATCTGACGTTCTTACGAGAGAAGCGAAGGAATCCTGGAAAGGAACACGAGGTAAATGGAAAGGTTTCGTGTCTTGTTTCTGATTCTCCCTCCAGCTATTACACGGTGTCGTGTGCAGGTACAACGTTCTTGCGTAGCTTGTTTTTAGTGGAGGAGAAGTGGTATCATTATGTAGGAACAGTTATTTTCAGACAATTGGACGCTCTGAATTAACCCCGCCGAGCGCATGCCGAGCGGCGATGATTGACGTTCCTCCGGAGTCGAGGAATCTTTCAGGGACATTTCGCGAGGTTTCTTTCTCGAATTGTGTTTTAATTCGCGCTGTCGTATTTTCACCCGGGATTGACGTTGAGTTTCTCCTCGTTCATTTAACGTCAGTGTGTTGTTATTATTACCTGCGTGGAACGTTTTGAATTTAGTTTTGATACACCAACCGATTAGTTAATTTTAAGGATATTTTCCACTCGTTAACGAAGAAAAGAATTTACGATACGAAAATTGCAAAGGTACTATTGCACGTTACTTTTATCAAATCTGATGTTATTTGTTTTAATGTGATAACACGTTGCTGTACTTACGGTTTTTTCAGCGATTGAGGATTTCAAAATATTCCCTTATAATAAAAATTCCACAGAATATCAATATCTCTCTCGCTATAAAACTAAACTATTCACAGAATAATCCAAGTTTTCCCCGAACAACCGTAAACTATTACACGAAAGAAATTCGTCTAACGCGAGAAACGTGTGACGCACGTGATTTCGAATGGGAACCAAAATTTTTACCCTCTCCACAGAGATCCGCGCGAACGCGTGGGGGCGTGCGACGTTGAATTTTCCGGCAATTTTCTCGCGTTCGCCATCTTTCGATCGGAAAGCTCATTAACGAAGACAAAGCTTATTGGTACGGCATACTTCACGCTCGATAAATCCCTGTAAAATTCATACAAGCGGCAGGTGCGCGTGAGAGGGTTGGAAAAGGGGGTGGGAGGGATGGTAGACCGCCCCCCCCCTCCCCCTTCCGGTATATCCGCCGACGCGCGTTTATGTTGTAAACACTTGAATAATTCAGCCCAGAAAATTTCGGGCGTGCAAGCGGCAAAGCAACGTCATTAAGTTAATTATCGTCCGGTAATCACCGGTGCGTTTCGTTTTCCACTGATTTTTTCTCTCTCTCTCCCCCTCTCATTGCTTTTTTTCGTTCTTTATTCCCCCGCGTTGTGTTCGTTGACCGCCTCTCTTGCACAAAGAACGAAGCAAATAAAAACAACAGTCGGCGTATATACCGGTCGTTGTATATACAGCGGGTTGTGTAACGGGAAAAGGGGGGAGAGAGAGAGAGAAAGGAGAGAGACGAGGGTTGGGTGGGAAAAAGAGGGATAATAGGATGCAACGACAGAGATATGCGTACGGACAAATGAGCGGGCTGAGAGCATGTAATCATTGTGGCTATTGTCAACGGTGTCCAATAAATAATCAATTTAACGTTAATCTACAAAGTAAAGCTCGCGTCAACCGTTCCTAACGACCCGGGACATGCCGTGCTCTCGTTGATGACACGTTTCGACGTGGCTTCCACCGCCGTAATGTTCCCCTTTTTTTATTTATTTATTTTTTTTTGCTCTTTTCTTTTTTCTCTTCTTTCCTTTTCGCAGGAAATCGTGAATCAAGGAGGGTTGCCATCGGTGACTTTTCACCGTTGAATTTTCCTCTCTTTTTTTCTTCGTGATTTTCTTTCAAACGTGATCCTCTTTGGAGTTTGACATTCGAGATTGTGCATCATCCTCTTTGAACATTAAATTTTCTGCAAATCTGTGAACATCAGTTTAATTATCAGTTCGAGATGCTTTTTGGAAAACGCACAGCTTTGAAACATATTTTTCACGGAAGGACTGTGTCGTTCGTGAGGTGATAAGTCGTTTGCAAGAAGAATACTTCTCTGTCGTGTGTATTACACATTTAGACGTTCTTCGCATTCTCCGCCTTCGTCGTAGACAAACATAATTCTTCCTTCAAGTATCTCTCGTATGAAATGAAAAATACTCCAAATACTATATTTTTGACAATTTTCTGTTACTCTACGTACGAACGAACATCCCGTCAATCGCAAATATTGTGCTCTCCTACTTGGAGAGTTTCGTATATTATCTACGTCGGTTCGGCATCGATTATCGCTTTTAGCGAAGCGAGGAGAGAGACTGTTTTAAATCACTCTTGGAGAAGCTCAGAGGCTCACTCGAATCGAGCTGCACCCGATCTCCTGAAACGAGCACGCCTCTAAGCCGGAGACCAATTTACATCCTTCCGATTATTCCTTCTTTCATCTTCGACCGGGGCCCTCGTCCAATTACGAAATATATACCGCGTCGCACCGCTACGAAAGCTCGTTGCCAGCTATTTTTACTCGCGGCAGAAACGTCTTATCCGCCTCTGTGTGCGGATACCGATTCGAAGTCTCGAGTTCGTGTTCGTCTCTCCTCAGTGGCTTCTACGGATCTCGCGATCCGAGTTATCGTTCTCCGTTTGACAGCGTTTCCGAGGTGTGTCGTCGTGTCAGTGGTCGTGATATTCGCTTCTGTCGTTAATTAGAAAGTCAATTTCTTTCGGAGAACTTGCTGGCACGCTTTTGTTTGCGCGATTGGCACTCTTTGTCGTTTTCTTTCGACGAGTTTTTTTTTTTTTTTTCATTGATCGAAACATTGGTCGAGCGAAGATAACGTTTGAGGATCTCTTCTGGGATTTTAGGGAGTTTCGAGGTTTGAAAGTTCAAAGATTCGGAAGCTCGTAAAGTTCAAGGTTCAGAGTTTGAAAGGTTCAAAAACTCGAGATCCCAAGAATTCGAAGATCCGAGAGTCTGGAAATTCATAGATTCAAAAATTATAGAAACTTGAAGATTGAAACGTTCGTAAGCATCAAGTTCCCAAAACTCGAAGCCACCGATTTCTCTCCAACTCCTTCAAGAGTCGAAGATTCGAGGAAAAACCGAGAAAATCCCAATTGGAATTCTTCGAATATCGAGACCCGAGGTACCCTGACCGGTTTCTAGAATTCTAAAAACTCTCGGATGCTCCGAAATTTCATTAACTTAGTCCAGCTACTAATAGTCACATTCCGACGCTTTGCCAAGCGCCGATATTCCAAAATTCCCGGCGTCCCAAAACTGCACTCAGATTCCAAGATCTCAGAACGTCCAAGTTTCTCAATTCCGTGATCATCATTTCCCTGCATCAATTCCCAAAATTCCAAACGCTCGAACCCTCTGAATTCCAATATCCTGTAAACTCTATAGACAATAGATATCTCTCTCTCTCTTTCTCTCTGTCTCTTTCTCTCTCTGCACGCTTACACTCTCGTTCGTAAGTATCGAGACAATTTTCGGTTTCATGCTAAATTATCGCGACAATTAGCTTAAATTATCGAGAATGCGACACAATTATTGAAGACCACGCTTGCGAGTACCTCAATTTCTTAGATTTCTGTGGAATTATATAATTATATTCTGTGGAGTAAAGATATATTA
Organism: Frieseomelitta varia; assembly: GCF_011392965.1. Taxonomy (NCBI): domain Eukaryota; kingdom Metazoa; phylum Arthropoda; class Insecta; order Hymenoptera; family Apidae; genus Frieseomelitta; species Frieseomelitta varia. The sequence goes on from NW_025109762.1 coordinate 649,577, forward strand.
AATAAAACTATTAAGAGAATCCTTTGATTAAAAGAACTCACTCTGTTTTTGATCATTTTGAAGAGTTGGTCGCCTAATACAGTTTTTAAAATTAGGCAAAGTTATCACACGCGAACGTGAGATTTTTATTATAATACCGAGTGTAGGGATTTCTTCGTTTATCTTAAATATTAATAATCTCTATCTTCCTTTAGATTTTCATAGAATTGTATATTCTGTGGAGTAAAGATATAAAAATATTAAGAGAATCCTTTGATTGAAAGAACTCACTCTGTTTTTGATCATTTTGAAGAGTTGGTCGCCTAATACAGTTTTTAAAATTAGGCAAAGTTATCACACGCGAACGTNAGATTTTTATTATAATACCGAGTGTAGGGATTTCTTCGTTTATCTTAAATATTAATAATCTCTATCTTCCTTTAGATTTTCATAGAATTGTATATTCTGTGGAGTAAAGATATAAAACTATTAAGAGAATCCTTTGATTGAAAGAACTCACTCTGTTTTTGATCATTTTGAAGAGTTGGTCGCCTAATACAGTTTTTAAAATTAGGCAAAGTTATCACACGCGAACGTGAGATTTTTATTATAATACCGAGTGTAGGGATTTCTTCGTTTATCTTAAATATTAATAATCTCTATCTTCCTTTAGATTTTCATAGAATTGTATATTCTGTGGAGTAAAGATATAAAACTATTAAGAGAATCCTTTGATTGAAAGAACTCACTCTGTTTTTGATCATTTTGAAGAGTTGGTCGCCTAATACAGTTTTTAAAATTAGGCAAAGTTATCACACGCGAACGTCAGATTTTTATTATAATACCGAGTGTAGGGATTTCTTCGTTTATCTTAAATATTAATAATCTCTATCTTCCTTTAGATTTTCATAGAATTGTATATTCTGTGGAGTAAAGATATAAAACTATTAAGAGAATCCTTTGATTGAAAGAACTCACTCTGTTTTTGATCATTTTGAAGAGTTAGTCGCCTAATACAGTTTTTAAAATTAGGCAAAGTTATCACACGCGAACGTCAGATTTTTATTATAATACGTAGTGTAGAAATTTCTTCGTTTGTCTTAAATATTAATAGTCTCTATCGTTTTTATTACATTTCAAATCGAATAATAACTCTTAAGTTGAGCATTAGTATTTTTAACCATTTACGAGGATAATACTTATTGGAGATGCAGTGATTCTTAGGAGCTCTAATATTTCCATTCTCATTTCACGTTTAATCGAACCATCGACTCCGACGTCCACGACGAATGAAAACACTACGATTTCACGATGTCCGTGCCCCAACGATCAGGCTCGTGTTCGTTTGGTATAATTTATTATTTCCGCGCTGGTGTGTCCCTGAGGCTTGTGCGTTGGTACCAGAGCTACCAGACCCACGTTTTATTTCTTCGGCGACGTTTACGATGACCGCGGGAGACACGGTCGATCGGTAGAAAGTGGACGGCTACACGCTGGAGAGGAGACAAAACGAGAGGAGATACAGTCGAGGCTCGAATCTCGGGGGGGAAAAAGAAGATAAACTCTTCGAGTTGCGATGATTTTGTCCGACCGAGTTTTGAAAAAAAAAAAAAAGGGGATTCGCGTTGGAATGTTAACATTCGTTTTTATTCAAATTTTGTTTCGTTCGAGATTCCTATTTTTCTTTTGTTTTAAATTTCGGCTTACAGGGGTTCTCAATGAACAAAATTTCAGTCTTGTAGAAAATTACGAGGTGGAAAATTACTTCTACTCGATCAAAATTCAGATTATTTGATAATAGTGTATACCTACTATTCCGAGTCCTAGAAACTTTGTAGAAATGAGCAGAATTACTGACGTCTATGGTATAAAGTCAATTTTCTGATTTAACTTTACCTTTTTTAATCGTAATCGAATGCTTCCACGAGCTCCAGTGTACACCAACGTATTGCTCGTGTTATGTATTCCCAGTTACCTCAGGAGATAACCTCCTCCTCCTCCCACAGAACGTCTCCAAAGCGGAGTATTAGAAAATGAACGAAATTCCAGTCTGGTAGATAGTTCGGGTTATCGAGATTCGACTGCGACGAGGAGAAACGGGCGCGCGAGAGAGAGAGAGAGACGGGTTGAAGTACGAGGAGGAAGAGCGAAGTCGCGAGCACGTTACGCTCGCATGATGTATCCCCGGTATGTATGCAGATAATGGATGTGGGGGAACACAGTCGGACGTATAAAGACCCCACGCAGGAGATACGACGGAATGGAGGCCATCTCTTCATCCTCCATCTCCTCCTTGTCTCTTCTCTCTTTCTTTCTCTCTGCTACTGACTGGTCTCTAACTCTCCCCCTCCCTCTCTGCATCTCTCCTTCTTTCTCGCTTTCTCGCGGCTGCACTCGTGTTTATATATAGGAAGCAGAAGATCAAAGAGCGAACCTTCGCTTAGCTTAGCATCAACGCCCGCCTCGCTTGGGGAACCGGCCCATCGTCACCGAGATAGCTCGGGCGATGCGGATGATGACGATGGCTGGTAGCAGCAGCCGACGACGTCGTCGTCGTCGGTGGCGACGACTTCTACGGGAGAGAAACACGGGGTTGAACACATGTACACAACCCCCGCTCAGAGATCTTGGAGACAGGCAACCCTCCTACAACACGATGAGAGAAATTCTCGCGGAAATCCGATTAAGCCGATTTTCCTTTTAAGAAAATTATATTTCCTGTCGAGAGAAATATGAAAAAGTGTACACACTTGCAACTCCACGAGCAAGAGCTTAACCCCTTGCGCTGGAATGACGTGTCACGCACGTCGGGAATTCTTTGTCCCAAGTTGCAACATTTTATCTCAGTTTTAAGTATATTTAAGTATATTTAAATGTAACCCAGGCAAAACGAATGTAAAGTTTATATATATACTTCTTAATCATTTCTGTCCGATGACGTTGTACCGACGAGTTCGAGAGAAAAAGAAAGCGACAAATTACTGTATACGGTTCGCGAACCAGTTGCCAGCGCAAGGAGTTAAGTAGGGATAGAGGATGAAAATAAGAATTTCAAGGGCCATATTTGTTACGACACTGTGGTAACGAGTGTTTCAGTTGTTCAGACCAAACTTATTCCCTTCGTCGACGTTTTTCTTCGATTGTTTTGCAATTGTTTTAACACGTTGTTTCGTATTACCAAACGTCTCACGCGCGTGAAAATGATAATTTCTTGATGTCGAGCTACGTAATTTGCAATCTAGAACAAAAAGATTGTTAATCGGCGTCTAGATGTGTTTTTAATCAATATGCCATAATTCTGCTGTTTAATTTGAGAATGATTCAATATCCGTTGTACGAGGGGTTGGATCTCGAGGCTAGTCTTCGAAACACCGTCCAACGAGTTTTTCACAATCGACGTGTATATTACACATCCGGATCGCGATTATTATGCCACCGATGCGATTAAACGGTGCGTGAATTTCAATGGGAATTAGCTTGGCATCGCAGTTGGATTAGCGGATAATAGGGTTGTAATGCACGTACTTGCCACTATTTACGCAGATTGCTGGCAACGTGTGCGTGCACGTAATCGGCGTTGGCGGTTGCGTAAGTTGGAAATTAACGCCAACTTATCCGGGATAATCGAGTGGAGCGCATCGCGATCGTCGACAGCTTGTACGTACATACGTACGAGTAAGACACAGTGACATCACATTTTTCTTTTTCAAATTGTCGACTCGAATGATTTCAAAATTCTTGTCAATTTGATGAGAGATAATTAAGCTCAATTATTTCCTAAGTTCGTACCATTTAACGATACTTTTATGAAACTACGTTTAAAATTTCGAATAAATAACTAATTAATCATTATAATATCATTTGCAAATTATACGCATATGAATGTAGTATTTAGCGTCGAATCTAGGTAAATATATAGTACAATATTATTATCAATATTCTGTAATAATTATAAAAAGATACCAATGATAAGAGTCGTAGTCATTGTGTAGCAGAATCGGTTTTGTGAAATTCATTATTGCTGATCTCGTGCCTTAAAATATCGAGCGAGACAAGGGATTGAGTGATAAATCATAATCCGATGGTTATCAGACGGGTCGGTGACATTACTTCTTCTACTATACTATTACTCCAATTATAAAATATTCGTCTTTCGACTAGTTCAATTTGACGTTATCCAATGTCCAATTCTACGAATTTTTCCTAGTCAAATTCGTTTATGTAAATGTGCAAGCGAAAAACGTAATAGAACGCGAGAGAAATTGGTGAACTCGTGTTACACGGAATAAAATATTTGTCCACGGGCTTCCGTTATAAACTGCAAAAAAATTCGATGTCACAGAAATGAAGCACGTAGAGTCTAACGAAATAACAGTCCTCGTAGAGAACTAATGATTGTACGCGCTGTCTAACGTGTCTGTTCAGATACTGTCGCGTATCACTATACGCGCACATACACACATACTCTCGGAACACACGGAAACACGCGGCTATTAGCAAAACGGGGCGGGTTAGGTAGAGAACATCGGGACGAGCCACGAGCTTTTTCAACCTGTTCCGCGGACAAATCGGTAATTCGATTCGTCAATCCCGGAGAAAAATTCATTTACACCTGCGCCACAAAAATGATTAAACCGGCCGCGTGCGCGGTCGGGAAAACAAAAACTACAAAAACGTCCGACCGGCCATGAAATTGAAAATCAACGTTTTAAATCACTCTCCGCCCGGTGACCGCGCTCGCTTTTTGTCTGTTAATCTTTGCGCGCCCGTTGACGCCGTGTTCGCCCCTTCGATGCTGTCGATGTTCAGGATAAAGTGTACTTTTTTTTCTTTTTTTTCGTTTTTGAAAAGGGCGGTCGATTTTTTTTTCTTTTTCCTTTTTTCTTTTTTTTTTTTAACGCGACCCTTAGTTAGTTTAGGGAGCATTCGGTGGTTGCAAATGCGATTAGCTTGCTGTTTTGTGGAATATTTCTCCTTTCTTTGAGGGAAGGGGGAGAAACGTTAAGGGGTTGAACTAACAGCGTTGAGGAATTACATTTCCTCCTTGCTGTCAGTGGAAGTATATTATACTTCTGGGATAGTGTTGAGAATAGTGTTGGAGAATATTAAATTTCTTTAGTTTACTATTTTTTGTTGTTAGAAATGTGTCAATCGATATTGTGAAGGATCGACAATCTTCTTAATTTTTGCAATGATCACGTTTGCTGTATCTATTCTTTTTTGTTTAAGTGCAGTAATGTTACAAATAGCAACGTAGATTTGATTCTATTTTCAATTTCTGCTTTAAAGTACGAATTTTTTGCGAGTTTCACAAAAACTTTATTAAAGAATATACTGTTCATTTTTTTCAATTATCTTTCGCCATTTTTCAGTAACGTCCTTGTCTTTTTTTTTTCTTCTTCTTCTTCATAAAAAACAGTTCCGAGAACGATTTGATATTCTCGTCAATGAAATTTAGCAAACGAATTCCAACAAATTTTCCTCTTTCAAAATGTAACGAAAAATGTTCCCTTTTGATTTCCGGCATTTCGAAATCGACACCAAGCAAACAATCGTCAACGAGAACGTGCATTTTCTTTTTCTAAAATAAGCTCGAATCAGGTAACGGATTACACAATGAATTTACGATTTAAAACGAAGATGATCACATTTTAATATATACATATGTACACGTACATCTGTTGGAAAAAAAAAACTATCAACTTTCGGCCAACTCGATAGAACTCGCTGAGAAACATCACGCTCAAGCGGAAAATGAAACTAAATCACAGCCACGAAATTACGAAGTTCAGGAAGAAAAAATACAGAAGCACGCAGTTGAAAATCGTTTGTAATCGTTCCTACTGCAACAGCTAAGCCCTGCAATAATATGAAAACCTCTAAAATCCAGTCGGAAGCTGGCAGTCAATCGCGAACGAGACGGAAAGCGACGTAGTTTCACTCGAAGGAAAATCTCTGCGTACAGAGAGACAGAAAGAGAAAGAGAAAGAGAGAGAGAGAGAGAGAGAGAGAGAGAGAGAGAGCGTGACGCGTGCAGCTCTGTAATCGCGTTAGAATCTCGAAAATACAAACACCTCTTGGCCCCATTGGCGTTACAACGATCGCGCCTGCGTCGCCGGCTAGTTAATGTAATCACGGTGAAAAACAACTCGATATCGAATTTGACGCAACACAAAGGGAAAAGGGCGAGAGTGAAAAGGGCCGTGCCAGTGCGGGGGTGGTGGCGCGCGCGAGGCAAAGCGGGTGGCGGTTTCATCCACCTTCTCTCTGCCCCCGCCCCCCTTCCTGTACGGGTATAGAGCGCGCGCGACCGATCAGCCACGAGATGCGAAAAGTTTGATCGCGTTGCACTCGCGTGGTAATTCGATATCGTTAAACAACGACGATGGAACAGTTTAAACGCGCGCACGCCTGTGACGCCGAAGCTCGTCTCGTCCCCCTTTTTTCTTTTTTTTTTTTCTATTAATTTCTCCGGAAAACTAAATCGACCCCCTAAATCCTGCCCCTATCTTTCTCTCTCTCTCGAGAGAGAGAGAGATGCACGTTCGATCGGCGCTCTACGTGGTCGAATTCTACGGGTTCTCCGTTAATTAGAGCTCGAGCTGGAGGTTCCTGGAGGCATAAAATCAACGGCAGAGTCCGTTGATGGCGACGGTTGTGGTGGTTGATGGCGGCGATGGTGGTGGTGGTGGTGGTGGTGGTGGTGGTGGTGGTGGTCGGAGGCAGGGCGTAATCGCTGGATTAATTTCGGGTGAAACTGCCGGCACTCGGGGAACTCGGGTAGAATTCGCCGTGGCTGGAAAAGAGGGTGAAAATGAAGCGAACGAACTCGCCTCCTCCTGCTGCTGCTGCTGCTGCTGCTGCTGCTGCTGCTCTGCTCTGCGTGATGAGGGTGGCTAGGTGGAGGAGGAAAGAGGGTGGTGGGAGTGGGTTGTAGAGTGGCGTGTACGTTGAAGGGGCTGAATTTTAAAGCTAAATGATTACGAAGGGATCCATGAGCGAGGCGGCGGAGTGGGAGTGAGAAGGGGTTGGGAAGGGAAGGTTAGTTGGCGAGCAGAGCAGCAGCAGCAGCAGCACACCGTGGAGCCATAGAACACCGTTTTCCTACAAAATGGAGAATAAAATAGTTACGCGTTTGTATTTATTCATTCCGCGCGCGGCCCAGGCCGGATTCTATTCCCGTCGATTCTCTAGTTGATGTATTCACCGCGTTCCGCCGCCGGAATGAATGGGCGGTACACATTCTGCCGCATGAATCGGCCCTTTTACCCGGGCTGAAAGTTTTCTCGCTTTCAGGGGAGAGAGCGGTGCGCTCGCGCGACCAGGCGCGCGCCAACCATCTAGCAAGGGGGCACAGAGGGGGTGGAGGTGGGGGTGGTGGTGTACGGCCGCGAGAGTACACTTTTTCGCACGCATCTATGACCGTGTATTCTCTCTCTCTCTCTCTCTCTCTCTCTTTTTCGCTCTCTGTTTCCTTCTATTTCTCCCAGCAGAGAGCACGGTCGTTAAAAACACCGTGTTTCAGTGAGCGGTATTCATTTAAAGACCGAGCCCTGCCAATTGTTCGATCCCGTCGTACGTTAATAATTCTTGACTAATGAGTACGAGAATGCCGCGCCTAAACGGGGCCGCGCGCGCGATATCCGCGATGAATGGATGGAAAAATCCACGGCGGGGAAAATCTCTGGTACACGGCGAGAGGCGATCCCTCGATTCTCGTAGCCGGCGCCCATTTTCTCAGGCATCCGACACAATCAGCTCGAACGTTCCCGCGCGGAGGTTCGCGCTTTGCTCGCGTGGAATTGGTCGCAACGTCATCCGCGACTCGCACCCCCGATCTCTTTGTTCTCTCGTTGAAAATTACAGGCTAGCCAGATGTCCTTGTCGAACATTTGTCCGACAGCCACGCGTTCAACGTCTCCGACAGTCACATTTCTGGGATTCTGATTCGTCAGAAACCGAGTGTGTTTGGAAAAGCACGGAGCCTTTCTGACGTGTTTCAAAAATAATACAACATTCTGCAAGAGAAATGTGTCAAATTGGGTATTAAGAACTATAATGATCAATGCACAGTTTTCAATTCTGCATCCTTTTTTCTTCCAAGAAAAAAAAAAGAAAAAAAAGAAAATACCAAAAATTTGGCAGTATCTCGTATTTACGTTAGGTTCGCGTTAGGTACGGGTAGACCACTCCGTGTCGTATATAGGATGCAGCATCACGTATAGACAGTGGCTGGCGCGCCTCCACGGCTCGTCTAGAGACGGGATCGCAACGACGTGCTAATTACACGATGTTCCGCGTAACGAGATGCGGGTCCCGAGGGGGTTGCCCTTTTCGAATTAGATGCCAGCCAGTCGGGAGACGGAAGGAGGAAGGAGGCCAGTCAGCAGCCCCAACAGTTCCTGGTATCATCCTCTCTCTCTCTCTCTCTCTCTCTCTCTCTGTCTCTCTGTCTTTCTCGCTCCCGCGTCTCTCAGACGACTTTAACTGCACCAGAAACGGGAGGACGGACCTCCCGTGTCTTTTTCTCTTCGACCACTTAGCTCGTACTTTTTTTCTTTTTCTTCGGTGACCACCAAAAATTCGTATTTCGGCCTTGGTGAAATCACAGGCTGCGCGAAGAGACGCCATCGACCAGGTCAAACCTGCCCACGAGATCCTCGTAGCCGTGTAATTTATAGCGGAAGAGAGGTCCCTTCCGTCCGTCGACGTTTGAAACTTCTTTCGTTCTATTTCTTCTTCAAGAACCTGTGCCTCTGTTCCTAAAATGCGGGATTAATTGATTGAGCCAAAATCGGTGGTGCTACTGTGGTCAGCGTTTCAATGCTTAATCGTAGGATAACAACGTTACTACGAACAATAATAATATGTTCTTGTTACAGTTATTAATGGATTTTCAATATTCCTCATTTCGTAAATTCTAAATTTGACAAAAAAAAAAAAATTCGTCGTCGATGCTCCCCGGCCGAATGATCTTTCGACAGTTTCTATCGCTCACGCGCGATTTCATATTCTTACGTTGGCTTGCGTTGTACGCATGGAGCACGAGGGTGATCGACGAGTGGGTATGTGGAATCACCCGCATAGGTTTTGTCAGGTCCCGAAGACGAACGACGCGTTTCCCCGACGCGTGACTGTGAACAGAATGAACATGTCGCTCGATGTGACTACCGACTCAATTCTTTGGTATTCTGGTCAGGGTGGCAGCTTCCGGTAGATATTAATTCCTACGACCGTGCGTTTTGATACTCGCTGAATTTACAACAGTAGTCTGCTGCTAGAATGCGGGGAACAGAATGTTGATGGATCTTTTTTTATGCACGCACGAAATTCGAGAAATTCGAAGATGCGAATGCAATGTTCAAAATATTCAGAGCGTTCATTGTTACCTCTAGTGACTTGATGACGTTTCAATTTGAATTTGATAATGTTATGCATTTAGCAATATTCGCCGTGTCGCCGCGTTCAGAAGAAAAACCTGACGAATTTCATCCTAACTGTTTCCCATTAGATAAGGGGTGCCGTGTGACCACCGCGCGCACGTCACTGGTCTCGTCCTCTCGAAGCCGACAAACAACCTGCTACTACCGACACCGACACGATGCGATGCGATGGAGGCCGCCGCGTATTATCCTCTATTAATATCATAATATAAACATAACTCTCGCGTGTGCGAGCCAACGTGCGAGCAAGCCGGAGACTGGATGCACGATGAAGCGAGACACGCGGTTACACCGCAGGGAGACGAGAGCATGTGTGCAGCATGGGTTGATTTTCTGGGGTCGATCCCAGCCATCGAAGGGGAGAGTATGGCCAGAGAAAGATCGTGCAAAGAGAGAGAGAGTGAGACAGATAGAGGGGAGCAAGTGGCGCGTGATGAGTAGGGTGTGTTACACGCATATTATGCCAGGTCCTGGCTGCGTCAACCCCCTCCCAACCCTCTCTCTTTCTCTCTTTCTCTCTGTCTGTTTTCCATTCCGCCCCCGGTGCCCTGATCCTGCGAACGCGCAACCCCCCCCTCTGGCCTAGTGCTCCGCCGCACGTTTTATATATCGACGAACCGTCGAGGGTTACAACTATATCGGGTAATCGTTCCTGCTACCCCTCGAGAAACGTGCACTGAAGCCCCTCCCCTCCTCCGAGGCGTTCCGCTTCCGGGATACTCGTAGCCGGGGCCCCAATTCACTTGTTCCCTGTTGTGTGTTCCTCGCGTCTATCCACGGTGGAGGATGATGATGGATTTATTGGATGATCGGTTGGGTGTGTTTTAGGGTTTTCTTTTTTTTTTTTTTTTTTTTTTTTTTCTCTCTCACACGAGTCGAGAGGCGAGGTTATGGTTTTTGCGGTTGGCATCGGAGTGGTGGTTTTTCGAGGCAGCGCAAGCGAATTTTTATTGGCAGATCTTCTGCGTATTGGGAAATTTTAATATCGTTGTGTTATTGATATTTAGCTTACATTCGATCCGACTTTATGTACGAATTGGATAGTAAATATAAAACTGTTGTGGAATACGAGAGACGTACGTGGACGTAAAATTCAAGTATAGACTTGCATCTGAAGAAAAGAAGCAAGAACGGATGTTCTTTGTATTAATTGATATTTGTAATATAGTTAAATGAATGTGACTACGACATAGTTTCAAATTTATATTTTTATCTTCTCTTCTAGTCGGTGCAATATTGGAACAAATGTACAAATTGTTTCACACTTAGCTCCAAACGAAATTGAACGACAAGCCTTGCATTGATTAAATTGCACCACGAAAGAGTTAAACTTACTTTGGAACTCGCCGCTATTTGTGTCATCCTCGATGCAATAAACGAACTCGCGGATATAAGTTACTCGTTCTTTGAGAATATCGTTCGTGATAAAACATTTTCCCGTTGACAAGCAACAATTTCGTTTGCTATAGATCATCAGCGCTGTTTCACCGCGATATTACGAATCGATTTGTATTCTCGGAATAATGTTACTACCTATATAATTTGCGTTAAACTGAGACTTCAAGTCCGATTATCATCTGGACGAGTCGAACACGCTATAGCATCCGGCTTAATAAACAATTTAAACGTCTACCTGGTGACTCTACATTTCGAAGCGGGAAGAAGCGATACACGTCAAGCGTATATTTTCCACGGTTAACGATAAAGTAAAATCAGCTATGGAAACTTGTGCCAACAGTTGGTCGGGTAAAACTCTCACGACTGCAAACTGATGAACACACGGCGCGGGATTAACCGGAAGGGAGAGGAGAGAGAGAGAGAGAGAGACTTTGTCGGTGACAAAAATCTCTCAAAGCGATGCGAGGTAAGGAACTTCGCACCGTTTAGTTTCGTTCTTTCTTTCTAGTCTTGTAGAACTTTGAATTCAGTTCTTTAGAAAAATATTTTCTTTGGAGAGGAAAGGAACGATACGTTCACTTTTAAATGTATCAGTGGTTTCTCCAAATTTTTAATCTTGCGAAGTAACTTTTCTGAAAGTTCAGTTCTAAACTGTAAAGTATTCAGCAGAAAGTGAAGTAGATTCGAAGATTCTGTTCACCTTGAATTGTATCATCGGTGTCGATCGTCTAAATAATTTTTGAGACTGTGAGCGACGTAAAATACAAATGGAAAAAAATCTTGCTTAATCAAATCTTCGAAGATGCAGGCAGTTCAAAAAAATGTACGTTTAAAATTTGACGCGAGCTCGCCGGAATTAACGACCGCGCCGGGAACAGCAGAAGCACGCAGCGTTTTTCGTTTAATTGTAGTAAATTACGCGAGACGGTCGCCAACCCCCGAAGATTTTCAGCGGCGACGTATCCCCGACGCAGTCGATATTGCACAAGAGGCGGTGTTTCCTCGAAGGAGAGCCGACCCCACGATTTAACACGTGCGTGCAACGGTGCACACACGTGCACGCACGCGCGTCCATCTTCGTACACGCGCGATACACATATCACGCACGTGCGAAGTCGCGAGCGTTTTAATTGGCGCGATCTTTTCCCGATTTTCACCCCCGAGTGCGCAGACACTCGACAGAAATCGTCGACGAATTAAATAATCTTCGATTTTTATTATTCTGATTCCCGGGAATGGCTCTTTGGGAGAGAGTGCGTCTGCAAAATCTTTCCGCGTGAGTGCGTACTTTCAAAACTAACACATCTAAACAGAGAAAAGAAAATGACAGAATTCTAGAATTGAAAATTTGTTTTATAATTTTAGAAATTTAATTCCTGATTAAATTACGATTTAATTTCGTGCGATAAACACACGCTGGATCTACAGATGAACTGAGAGTTCGTTTCATTTTCGATTCGATTTATTCATCATAGCTCGGTGATACGTATTTGTCGTGTTTCGTATATTTATTTTTCCATCATTGATGGCACGACAATTCTCACGCGATATTTTAAGACATCAGAGGGAGTGTACGTTACATATCACAGCTAGCTGTATCTTTCCATCGAGTATTTTTAAATTACATCTAGATCTTCGTACTTGCAATTAGATTGTTTCTGCTCGTGTAAAATATCATGATTTTCTTGGTTTCCTTGGCTTCTAATTCTTCGATCAATTCTTTGAGAATCATTGTTTAACAATAATTAAAAATTTACTTAACAGTAAATTAAATTATAAATTTATTTAGCAATAATAATTTTCGATTTCTTATATTCAAATATTTCAAATATTTATACGTCCCTTGTCTTGTAATGTACAGTTAGCTTTGGCTTGAAACAAAAACAAGCAAATTCCAAGTATCTAAATCTAAATCTAAATCTATATCTAAATCTTTTTAAAGCGAACGTTGATAAATAAAAATTTGCGTACAACGTTTCTCAACACTTTGCATTCAAAATGACACGTGACAATTTCGGGAAGTGACACGCTCACTTCAAACATTGAAAGAAAGTCAGAGAGAGAGAGAGAGAGAGCTTCGAATCTCGAAAGATTCCAAATACACCCCCCCCCCCCCACATCGAATCTCTTGAAACCACCAACGAAATCACAAGAGCTCGACAGAAACGGTCGACGATTGCCAAAAACAACAGCGGGGAAACTGGTCCGCTCTTTCCACCCGGCGACACGGCAGTGAAAACCCCCGACAATCCGACACTGCGTTAATTGAACGTGACCGATCGTGTCACTGGTCGGCGGCGAGTGCGTACGAGTCACGCGGAAAAAATCGGCGTGCGCGCGGTTTAGCGATAGTCGCGCGTTTCAACGCGACAGCGTAGATCCTCCATTTGCCAATGGCAAATTAAACCGGATGGGATCGGTGGCAGAGGGATGGGGAGGAAAAGGAGCGAGAAAGGTGGCGGTGTATAGGCACTGACGTGCACTGGAGAGAGAGAGAGAGCGAGAGAGAGGGGGTGAGCAGCAACCACGAGCCTCGTGTGTGACGAATCGACGGGGGAGAGAGAGAAGCATCATCGAGTGTGTCGCGGTCGCCATGCGCGCCAGCACGCGCTACGAAAAATCTCGATGATCATCCGGCCGTCTAACTCGCGTTGTTTTAACGATCCTTTAGAGTCACCCGGTACATGAGCCGCGCGCAGTGGCGCACTTGACTGTAGCACGCACTCCATGCACGCAGGGGTTGAGGGTTGCATACGTTGCGGTATGGATTAGTTAGGCGGACACAATAATTTTGCCAACACCCACCAGCCAGTCTCTCTCTCTCTCTCTCTCTCTCTCTCTCTCTCTCTCTCTCTCTCTCTCTCTTTAACGCTCCACGCGCTTCGTAATCTGTCTCTGTTTCGCGAAACTCCTGACTGTGGAGAACCATGCGCTACGTTTTGCACCCGTGAATCCCTTTATTCGCAGCGTGCGACACGCGCTCTCCACTCTGGTTCCGTTACTAGTCTCGACGATCCAACGAGATATTCGATCGTTATAATGGGGTGTTATAATGGGCAATTCTCGGATGGATCTTTGCAAGAATGAATTGTCTCCTCCGGAAGTTACGTCGATCAAATTTGCAAGATGAAAAACGAACGCTGACAGTTAAATTGTGGATGTTTACTTTGCAATTTTATATTTTCACGATGAAGAGAATTGGTTCTAAATATGAAATATTGTAACAAATACTCTGCCTTGAGTATTTTGTATTTTTGTAGGTTTCCTCCAGTTTTACTGGAATATCTTGTATCTTTTAGGTTATCTGCAATTCACTTAGAATTACTTTATCGTGCTGTAGATGAAGAAATTACTATCGATATTGTTATAGAATCTATGTATGTATTTCACACATTTTTGATAGTAACTTGCAACCATTGGATTCTAATACTGAATTCGAGACTCGTAGCTGATGAAGCAATGTCATCGATTCCCATGGCTTATCAGTTGCATCTGCGGAAACAGAGAAAAAAATATCCAACTTATTCGCCGTATGACGCGTCCAAAAATAAATCAGAAAACGATGAGCGCGCGCAGCAGCAGCTGCAGACATTTGGTCATACACGCAGCGAAACTTCCGCTTGATAATCTTCATCTGGCTTGTACGTGCTCGGTACGGTAGAAAGGGGGAAAACGAAGAAAACGTGGAGTTAAAAAAAAAAAAAAAAAATTAGAAAACGAAGAAGAAGAAGAGACCAGGAGAAGGATCGAGTTTTGGGACGGTCGACGGTAGTCCCTGGGCGAGAGATCCCTGGGCCCAAGTTCCGCAAGGAGTGGAAGGGAGAGTTAAGGACACGTCGAGCGAAGCTAGGACACAGAAAGAGCGGCGAGAGAGAAGAAGAAGAAGAAGAAGAAGGAGAAGAAGAAGAAGCGGGGGAGAACCCCTGGCCACCCTTATTAAGATTCCAGCTGTGGAATTCTACCTGCGCCGAGCTCGCTACTGGTCTTAAGTAAATAAAACACGACCGAGCTACGTCGCCTCCGCAACAGCTACGCTCTCTCGCTCGACCGGGTCTTCGCGTTAGCTCCTCTTCGTCGTCTCCCGGTTCTTCCATCGCTAGAGTTCTCTCCCTCTTCCTTCCTCTTTCGCACGCGTCACCGTCAACGTGTTTCCCTGTCTCTTTCTCTCTCTCTCTCTCTCTCTGTTCGCCTCTGGTCCCAACTCTCGACTCGGCTCCATCGTGTTGCTCTTGCCTTGGCTCGCCTCGACTCGTCCACGTCTCGTTTTCTCGTCCATTATTACGGCTGCTTTGCCTACGTTTCTTCTCTCTTTCTCTCTCTCTCTTCTCTCATTTGTTTCTTCTTCCTCTCTGATTCTCCTCTTCTCTTCTCTTCTCTTGTCTTCTCTTGTCGGTTGTGCACGGTACTAGTTCTAGTGCAGAGCGCGTTGTTGGCCCCTTTGCAGTCCGCGAGTCCGTAAGCGCCGAACCTTCGGTAGATTCGGGAGGCGATCGGCCCTCAAGAACATACCAGAATTCCACGGGATCCACTGCCCCCGGATCCACTGCGAACGATCGGAAGCGTTTTCGGGAGAGGCGAAACCAGCCCTTTGAACCGGATACGCGAAGGAATTCTCTGCCGGTGAATATTAGAACGCGGCGCCGCCTCCATGGCATCCCTTTCCACCGATTCTGCTCTCCCCTCGATCCTGGACCGCGGCTTCGGCGTGCGTGCCGACGACGGTTTTATCGATGCGTGCACGCCTGTGAAACGGCGATCGGTTTCGTTGCTACCGGTGAATCCGTGAACACGGGCAACGCGACCCCTGATTTGGCAGAAGTTGGGCTGACAACGCGTCGAATGTAGATTTGGAATTTTTTTGTCGGGCTTCAGGTCACTGTCAACTTTCGTGTCAATTTTATGTCTGCGTAATAATAAAATATACGGGAGTTGAAGATTCTATGGTAAAGAGCATAATTTTGTAGTAATAGAATCTCTATTGGGAAATATTGTTGATAACTTAAACTGATGTGACTTTTTAAAAGAAGATTCGCTTAGCTCTAAATTTGACAATCGTGAGTTTGCTTCTCTCGAAGATGACTTTTACATCACGTAGTGGATGAAAAAGTGAAAATTGTAGAAATTCAAACGTTAAAAATTCTTTTTCATAACACACGTCTACGAGCTCTTAAAATTCGCTGTACGTTCTTTTTCTCACCGTGTCAAGTTTTGACATTTTATTAAACGTTAGGATTTCGTGAATTATTTATTTATCGATCAACCCTGATGTTCAACGTTCAATGGAACGGCGAGAAGAATCGTGTAAAAAGTTTTAAAACAGAAACTTTAAGCTTCAAAATGGTAGTAGATCTAGTTACGAAAAGACTCTTTTTCACGCACGTTTGAATCTTTGTAACTTTCGAAAAGAAATATCCTCACTTTCCCACCCACTGTGTGCATATTAAAGTAATCTTTGAAAAAAGTGAGACCAAGTGGATCGTTCGTGATCTTCTCTTACAAAGTTCAAATTATCGACAATTTGTCATTGGTCATACGGTTACTCTTGATCGTATATACGAATGTGAAACCTATCGACGATAGTTATATTATATTTGGTCTACATTGGATACTCTTGGTTAAACACCTGAAAATCAGCTCACGAAATAATCCAACTTCCTCGACTTCAAACTCTACCGAGAATTCCAACCAAGCTCGTTCGTTGAATTGAAAGATATACTGAATCCAAGCAGCACTATATTTCGATACGATTTGCAAAACATTCGAGACAACATCCCCCGATCAGCCGGCGATCTCGAAACCACTAGCGGCAGACGTAAACGTTCGTTCTCACCCTAAACGAAATCGCTCGCGCGCCAGCAACAACACGGAGGAGGAACAGAGGCTAGACGACAGGCCGTGGTCCCGAGGCGCGTCTCGCGTCTCTCGCGGTCGAGCCCGGACCACCACATCGGCCGATGACGATGACACAGAGCCCGGGGGCTTGTTATTCGTCATGCTTACGTGTTACGTGGCAGCGCGGCAGTCAGTGGCGGCGGATGCCAGCATCTCTTCTGGCTCCATACTTCTTCCAGGCCGACGTTGTCCCACCGAACGTTTTTAATATTCCCCCGGGCGATGTTTGCGCCGCTGTCATTCACAAGGATTCCCCGCCGGAACCGACGTCGTCGTGGTCGTCGTCCCACTGCTGCCAACGCATACACACACACACACACACACACACACACGTGCACAGGCACACGGGCGCAGAGTGTGAAAGAAGCAAGAGACGTACACAAACACACAGAGGAGCAAGAGTATGAAAAACGGAGAGACGAGGAACGAAAGAACAACCGTAGTACACGATGGTGAGGAGAGGCGGGGGAGAGGGATAGACGCGCGAGCCACAGCGACAGAGACGCGTCGTCCTCGCACAATGCATCGGTCCATGACGGTGACGAGAGGCGGACGCTGACGACGGAGAAGGCTGTTGCTGATGCTGACGCCGCGGCCCTCCAGTGACGAGCTGCGAGCGTTGTGTGAGCTGATGTGTGCGTGAGGATCTCCCGGTGTTGGATGTCCCCGTGTGGTTGCTCGCTCCAGGCTGCCGTGATAACCACCACCGCCCGCCCCCCTCCCGTGTCGTCCTCCTTACACCTAGTTCTTCTCTTTCTTCCTCTCTCTTTCACTCTTTCTCTCGCTCTGTTACTCTGTTTCCTCGTCTCTCCCGTTTTCCATCTACACAGGCCTCGTCACACACACACATACACACACGGAGACGTGTTCGCGGATGTGTGCGTCGCGGAGAATCAGAGATCACACCGAGGACACACGAATACCAGGCCGGCCAGATAAAGAGAAGACTTCCGGGCATAATCCGGAGCGTCGCGCGGCGAGGCGCTAGAACAAATCAAGCCGCTTCATTGTTCCCAGCCCCCGAGCTAGCTTTCCTTCTTTTTTTCCCCCTCCTCCTCTCTTTCTTTCGTTTTTTTTCGTTTTCTCTCTCTCTCTCTCTCTCTCTCTCTCTCTCTCTCTTTTTCTTTTTGCTATTCCGCGACGATTGGCGCGAACGGCGCGAGGGACGCTGTCAACCGAGGCGGAGACGAGGAATCTCGGCGAAGTTCCTCGTCTTCGGGATCGGTGGGTATTTTGTTCATCGGTTGCTCATAATTATTTTGAGAAGAGGTTTGAGCTTAACTACTTTTGATACACTTCGTCGGTGAATTAACTACTTTTGATACACGGTGGAAGAAGTTTCATTCCTTTTCATTTCATCTACGCGAGCGTTCGTGCATTTAACCTCTTAGCTACGGCGAGATTTTTTTTCATGAAGCTATACTTCCGTAACAGAGAAATTTATTTCTTGCAATATATATATATATATATATATATTACATTATGTAACTACGTTAGAACGTTTGATGCTTTGAAATTGAAAAAAAGTGAAGGTTCAAAAGAGCCGCGCCACACCTAACTATACGCTGTCCACAGATTTGATTGAAAATTGTGTTTTATAGAGGCAGAAAAGATATACAAGCGAGAAAAGTGAGAGATCTCCTCATTTCGATCAGCCAATTGATAACAACTCTCTTCGACTGAGAAACAAGTGAGCAGTGGCTTAGTAAAACAAGCAGCGCAGGAAAGATAACATGCGCGAAAGCCATTATAACGGCGTTCGATAGCCAGGACATAAATTAAAGACATAAAAACCGGCGTGCGCGAATGCAGCTGCCATTTTTTCCACTGCCTCTGTGCACAAACAATATCCAGAGCAAACGTCCTATCATCAGCTCCCATTAGGATCGAGCGAGTCGGACGTACAAAAATGCGAAACCATCAGCCGGCGATCCTTTCACGGTGAGGTTCTGCGGCGAAGCCAGGACCGAAGCGTCACGAGCAGAGAGAGCTCATCAGGGTCTGTTCGTCAGCGTCAATCGAACCTGTCAGTCAGCTCTCGCCGTTGTCCGCCGGTCAAGCTCTGACAGGGCAAAGCGACAGAACCGAGCGGAACTCGTAACGCGCGTGTCCCCAGCGCGGCAGCTAATTGCCATTCTGTCTAGAGTCCCACGACAACTCTCTGAAGATTTCTCCGCGCGCGCGGAAGAGGCGACCGTATAAGGCCGGCGCTGCCGCCCGGCGGACAACACACTCTCTCTCTCTCTCCTAGCCGGCTGCTAATGCAAGCAAATGGACGTTGAAACGCGCGCGTCTTTCACCGATAACGCCGCGCCTGCAACGTAACACGTGGCGCCTATTTCGGGGTTGATGCGAACGTGCGTGTCTTTTAAGTGCACGCGTCTTAGGCTTAGAATGTTCATTGACTGCCTTTGGACGCGCTTAGTTGCTGGAAAGTTATTCGTAGCGAATGTTGCATTCGTTTTCTCTGTCACTGCGTGAACGATAATTTTTTAGATGGATATTTTGCAATATTAATTGCACATCAATATACACGGTTGTTGGAAAATTATTTTCAGCGAATGTTGGACTGATTTTCTCTCGCGTTGGATCATGGATACTATTTTTCAGAAGGAATGTCAATTGTATGTTAGCGGAATTAAGTATCATTATTATTTTTTGATGGATGTTTGAAAGGTTTGGGTCATTATATGCTAATTTATAATTAAAAATTATGTGTTAATGTGCGTGGTTAGTGGAATTAGGTACCATTATTATTTTTTGATGGATGGTTTGGGTTAGGTTTGGGTTATTATATGTTAATTTATAATTAACGTTGTAATTAAAAATTATATGTTAGCATGGTTAGTGGAAATTAGGTACCATTATTATTTTTTGATGGGTGTTTGGAAGGTTTAAAAATTAAAAAGATGAAAATAAGGGGAAAAGAAAAATAAAAATATAGAGATTGAACGACATTAAGAAAATAAAAGAAAATCTCAGAATGATTAGAATGATTTTGAATATTTCCCTACGACAATCCCTATACAGAAAGTGTGGAGGATATTCTTACAGACAAAATATTCCATTGGCACAACAAAGAAATATAAGAAAAAATTTACAAGTTCACTCCACTTGTAAGAAAAGAGTTGAAGATACCAATCAATGAGATGATATATCGAATAAAAATGATTAATCCCAGCCACGGAATTTTCGGTTCCTCGCGATTCGGGATTAAAAGCGAGATTCCCCTCGTGGTGGTTTCGATGGATCCTCGAGATATTTTCTGGTATACGTCGAGAAAACCCCATGTGGTAACCTGGCACAAAATGGCGAGCAAGTTGCGTCGCGGTGACGTCGTTTCGAGTCTGAATGTAACCTCGCAGTTCCTAGAAGCCCCGAACCTTCTCTCGGGTTCTTCTCGTTCCTTCGCTGCCAGGACACACAATGCATACCGGTGCCCCTCACCCATCCTTCCTCGCGTCGAGCACGGTGGCCACTCCCCCACCGTTTGCCAAAGTCCTTCGTCCTACGCATTTTTTATGGGACAGTTAGGCAAAGTTGGCTTTCTACCAGTCGAAATATCCGACTTTCATGCTCGTAGTTCCAT
The DNA here is from genome assembly GCF_011392965.1 of Frieseomelitta varia. NCBI lineage: Eukaryota > Metazoa > Arthropoda > Insecta > Hymenoptera > Apidae > Frieseomelitta > Frieseomelitta varia. The sequence goes on from NW_025109762.1 coordinate 669,878, forward strand.
TCCTTCGAGGATTTTCGATGGTTTACCAAAATCGTTTGGGATTTCTTTAGTAGCCACTCGAGAGGAGGTTGAAGTTTTATTAAACTTGCAGGTTGTTACTTTGGTGGAAATATCGCTGGTTATTGTGCAATAGGCTTTTCTTTGGACGTAGAATAAGTTACTCTTACTTTAATCTTAGAAAATAATATCAGAAAACTATTACGCCTGTATTATTGTCCTTTAAATTGATCCTTTGCAAAGTGTGACTTGAAAGCTACGTGTTTGAATACCCGCTTGTTGCTTTATATCAACCAATTATCTGTAACAATACCAAAGTTAGTTTCCAGATTTTTAATTGAACAGATACATTATTTATTTCTTTTCGCGCAGATAACTCTGTACGATATTTATCCATCCAGTTTTTACATCAAACGAGTATTTGATAAAAATTACCTTTTAACTTAATTTAATTTCAAACTTTTGTCATATCGCGTGCAACGGATTTGATCAAATTAATCGGTCTTTCCCGGATAATCGATTCGGAGATGCTAATCAGGCTGCAGTAGTAGGAACGAAGTCTCTTCAAAAAAAAAAAAAAAAAAAAAAAAGAAGAAGAAAAAAAACAACCCTCGGAATAATTACTCGCATGTTGCATCGTGCTCGCGAATCACATTCCACCCCTCAAAGCTGTTCAACGTTACACAAAATATACCTCGTCTCTCTCTTCTGCCTCAGTTATTATCCCATTACAAGGAGCCCGGGAAATATGCGATGCAGATTAGGAAGATTTATTTAAAATTCATCTCGTCTCCTCCCCCCTCCCTTCGTCTCCGTCGTCCTCTTTCTTTTTTCTTTTTTCTTTTTTTTTTTTTCAACTTTTTGATTTCTTTTCTTCTTTTTCGTTTCCCTTTCGCGTGGCGGATAATAGCCAGCCGGCATCACGAGGCAGAGAGAAAGAGCCTTCGGTCTACGAAGCAGAGAGATGAGAAATTTCCGGAGATTTATTATAGGGAGCAAAGCAGACGAGAAAGAAAGAGTAGAAGAGAGAGAGAGAGAGAGAGAACGAGCGGATTGAAGCCACGCAAGGTGATGCCCAATCAGTCTCCTCGCTGCTCCATCACGATCGAGGGTGCATGCTCACCCATACCACCAAGCCTCCACAATAAAAGTCTTTCCACACACGGATGATACGCGTCGTACCAACGTGATATTCCTCGCTAGGACACGACAACGATAAAAAAGAAAGAAAGAGAGAGAGAAGAGTAAGAGAACCCTTGCCACGGAGAATTCTCGAGCTCCGCCCGCCTACTTTTCTCTGTTTGTCGCGATTCATCCTTAATTCATAATTGCACGGTCTACCGTCGTTGATTGAAGATTACAGCTGTCTCCTCCTTCGAGTCCCGTAGAGGAGACCAAGGCCCTCTTATTAATCACGCAGCAACCTTCCTCGAGAACTCCGCCGGGGGTGGCAAGAAAAGGAAAGAAAGAAAAAAAGAACGCGGTTTCTATTCGCTAAACGAGGTCAGAAGACCGGGCAGAGGATGGAGAAAATGGGAGTTGCTTTCGCTCAGGAAATTTCTTTAAACATAGCGGTGTTCCTGTGATTTCTTCGGCAACAATTTTGTACTCCAACGTGAGTACAGTGGGATACAAGTAGTCAATTTATTGCGGGACAAATAGATGATTTGTGTAATTGGGTGTCTAATGACTTTTCGTTATATATTTTATGACAAGTTCAGGTTTGAACAAGCGGATTCAATCATCAAATGTTTTATACAATGCTTTCAATCGCCAGGACACGTAGCGATGTTTGTAAGAACACGCGTTCGCTGCAACCAAAATTGATTGATTTCGAAACAAAATATATAATAAAGCGTAGAAACGTTCAGAAAATTTCAAGCCCTCATTGCGTTAGTTTCGACCCGCTACGTCTCGAGTCTGGTCAATTTTTTTCGGAAACTGCAGCGAACCAACGTTAAATTCCTAAACATTCTCGGCGCGTTTTCCGACGAAACTCCACAGAATCCGGGCGCAAGTTCCTCTCGTTCCTGAAAAATAATCGCCGGGGGTTAACGCGCGACAACGTGCCCCTGTCGCTTTTCCATTTCATTTGCCTTTGATCGACGAGCAGCATCGGCAACGCGAGAATCTCCGCGCTGAAGCGGAGCGCGACTCGGAAATAAACGCAAGAGAAAGGAGGGAAAACAAAAAAAATAAAAAAAAGGAAAAACCGGGTAAAAAGAATTGGTAGAAGAGAGAGAAAACGGGCCAGGCCGTATAGAAGCCGCCCGTTGGTGCTCTGTGCAGCAGGAGCCTGGTATTTTGGCAAACTACCGCCGACAGCGCTCCCAGTTTGAAAATCAATGCCACCCTCCGCCTCCTGAACCGGCGATATGGTGTAACGAGCGCGCACACAGAGTCCCGTGGAATAACGTAGGAAAAGAAAGGCGGCGAGGGGGAGAGGGGTGGGAGAGGAAGGGTTGGTTGCGCGAACAGCGAGAAAGAAACTCGGGGTTGGAGAAAACTGGAGAGAGAAAGAAAGAAAGAAAGGCAGGAAGAAAGAAAGAAAGAAAGAACGAAAGAAAGAAAGAAAGAAGAGAAAGAAAAGAGGGTTGGTTGTGTGTGCTGGCGCGATGGTGTATATATCGGTGCCGGGGTACTCGAACGGGAACGCGTGCACCAATGGCTGGAGGTTGGGTCAGGGGGGACGAGAGAGAAAGAGAGAGAAAAAGGAAGGGGTGGTAGGTCGTTGAACATAAAAGTGGGCACAGAGCGAGCGAGTCACGTGTAGCACGGCAGAGCGGGCGCATTGAGACGGATCGACAGGAAAACCGTGGCCGGTGTTAGAGAGCCTGGCAGCAGCGCCAGTGTAACAGAAGCGCCAGAGTTGTTGGCTGCTGTTGGCGCAACCGGCAACAGCAGCACCGAGGCATCGCCAGCTTCGAAGAGCGTAGGTAGTGTACGAAGCTCTAGGTTAAGCCAGCAGCAACCGGCTGGCTGGCTGGCTGGCTGGTTGACTGGTTGGTTGGTTGACTGACTGGCTGGCTGGCTGGCTGGCTGGCTTGGCTGGTTGGCTTACTTGCTTGCTTGCCTGCTTGCTTGCTTGCTTACTTGCTTACTTGCTTGTGCTTGCCGTTAACTTCTCTCTCTCTCTCTCTCTCTCTCTCTCTCTCTCTCGGTCCCTCTTCTCCCTATAATACTATACATCCTCTCTCCCTCCCCTGAATGGTGTAGGATGCGTAGCTGCATTTCTCTCTCTGTCGCTCTTTCCCCCGCGAGACTCACGAGTCCCCCTCCGGGTTGCGCCACCAGTAATTGCTTCCTTTGAGTAGCTCCGAAGGTGTAATTTAGTCCCCGACCAACAACCTTAACTAATTAACACACCGAGTAGCGAGCGAGTAAGTGAGCGAACGAGCGACGGAGAACGAGCCGCGACGGCTTGACTGACGGACTGGCTGGTTGACTGGCGGCCTGGATGCCTGACTGATTCCTTCCTCTTCGCCTTCTTCTTTCCTCGACTTCTCCCGCCACACCATCTCTTCTTTCCTTTTCTTTTTTCTTTTTTTTTTTTTAATTCATCGATGAGTTTCCCCATCTTCTTTCTTGGTTCTTTCTTCTTCTCCTTCGTACTCTTTTCCACTCTTCTCAACAACAGAAGAGGAACGCACGATCAAACTCGAATGAAAGAGAGAGAAAGATAGGAGAATGAGTGGGGCGTGTTCGCTTTCGCTTCAGCTCGACCAGAGGCGCCTTTCGACTTCTCGCTACTCACCACCTTTTCGATAAGTGCAGCTCGTGACCTCGCGTGTCGCGTAACCGCGCCACTCGAGGCTAATCAGTCGTCGCTCGGGCTCCGATCGAACCGGCAGCCGCTCCTGTGTTCGCGGCCCACGATAATTATGGGTGTTCGACGTGTTGCTTGCTACACACCGTCGTCGTCGTCGTTGTCGTCGTCATCGTCATCGTCGGTCTTTTCATCGCAACTTCTTTCAGAACGAGGCTGCCTCAATGGATAAGATTGCTTATTTTCTCTCTTGTCTTTCTCTCCTCGCGTTTCTCATTCTTTCTTTCTTCTCGTCGACTTCAACTTCGACCTGCTACTCGCCTCAACTCGAGTTGAGTGGGAGGATCCACTATAGGAATTTCACTTGCCCAGTTTGTTGAACATATTGCGTGCGATGTCTCTATTCGACGAAAGACGAGATTACGATGCTTACGGTGATGCTTACGATCGAGACTGTACAGTCTGTTTCAAATCGTAGTAAGCAAATCATTTTGATCATGCAGGAAAATTGTAGCTATTACGAGAATGTTTTTGATTTTTCTAAGGAAATTAACTGCAGTTACAAAAGTCTGCTCTATTATCTCGTGTCATTGTGCAATGTAAAATGCAACAGTATATAATCGTTACTTGCAGTAACTGCAAATAATTATCAATACTTTAATCAACTTTACTTTTCAAATGCTTCTATCCTCGTTGAAAAATTCATTCGCTTAAATTGTATAAATAGCTGAGTAACATCTTGATTACCAACTTCTCAGGTGCCAGTAATATCTGCTCTTTGACAACTCGACCATAAAAAAGTATCCGAATCTTCTTCCACATTCTACTCCTTCGACCGAGAATCTCGATCAGTTCCTCGAATCCGTAACGATCTTCTTGAACGCACCTGTCGCCCAGTGTGGGCTCGGCTTAAGTCTCTTCATCCTCTTGGTCCTCATCCGACTAACGCAGAGAGTGCGCGAAATTTTGCAAGCAAACTCTCCGTTCGTTCGGTCTCCAGTCTTCCAAACCAGTGAACCACAACTCGATATAACGAACGAAGAAAGAGGAAGGGAGAAAAATCTGTGAAGGAAGAGAGAGAGAGAGGAAGAGAGTTGCGGAACGCACGATGGTGGTAGGAATACCGGAGGTGTGCAACGATGCTCGTATTTAACACCTGATTAAAGTCGAAGAGAGGGGTAGCGTTGGCGTGACCAAAGCGATTGCTGCGAGATGAGCCTACCCCCCTTCTCCCATTCTCGTTTCGTCTTTGCTCGCTTCCCTCCTTTCACCTGCCCTCCGCCGAGGAATCGTTCCACCGGTTCCTCTTCACGGTTTGAGAACATAAGGTGGTCCAGTCAGTTCGTCTACACTCATGCCCAAAATTTTGCAAGCAAGCACCATCCTTTCGAACTTTTCTGCGAAACTTTTGTTAAATTCGTTCTTCCCAGAAACGAAAATGTCACAAGTTACTCATTTCTGATGTGGGTGGTGTTGTAAATAGAATTTACAACGTGACTTGCATTGAAAATTATTTGTTTAATTAAAACATCGTTCGTGCTTCTTTTCTAGATAAAAGAGATCTTTGACAAAACATTGTGAGAACTTTCGGTCGAAGATACATTTAATCGTGGTTTAAATAGACTATGTAAAGAATGGTATATTTTTTCTATTCTAATTTATTATGTAAAAATATAATATTTTTGTAGTCATGTGTTCAATTAAATAAGTTTATAGCTGTTTAGTTTATTCAAAATTCTCTCTCTTTTCCGAAATTTCAACGCGCTCTAAATTTTTGAACAGAGGTGTACAGGTCCCCTGTGTATATTCACCTCTCGCGCGCTCGTTTGTACGCGAATCTCTGGGTCCGGAGGCGTCGGTGGTAGGGATCGCCGGGGCCTTAAAGTGGGGGTAGGGCCCTCGAGCGACAGCGTAATCACCCAGACGAACTACCATCGTGCCACATCGCTCGCCATGGTGTTGGCCCAGCCGCCAGTGGCGTAGCCGGAACGAAACGGGCGTGTGTGTCATCCGAAAATTGCCGGCCAACTGCGTACCGAACGATTTACGACACCCAGAGAGACAGAGACAGAGAGAGTGACAGAGGAGGGAGGAGAGAGAGTTTAGCTTTCTCGCGGAGATGCACGGAGACGCGCGCGTGATTCAAATGTTAAACGACGCGTCGATCGGGACGCGGGATATACCACTCGTTTGCCCCGGCGTGCTACGTCGGCGCCACGTGGATCGTGTTTCCACCGACGCCTCCTGCAAAAGTTATCGTCCCCCACCTCACTCCAACCCGACAGTTTCTGACGTTCCTTTTATTTCCACGCTTCTCCTTTCTTTTTCTTTTTCTGTTTTTTTTTTCTCTCCTCTTTCCTTCTTTGCCTCCAACTCGCGTGGGTGAAAGGTCTTTCCGTGGACAGGCGATTCGTTCGAAGGGATTGAACCTGGCTCGGCGAGTAGAATCCTGATTCTACTTAACGAGTAGATCCTGCCGAGGAGGAATCACAAAGGTAGAACTCGAGTTTCATTCAATTCGTGATTTATTCTGTTTTAATTTGGCATTGTTAATCTTCTTTTTCTTTTCTTTACGATGAATAAAATCACGGGTCTTGAGAACAATGTGAACCAATTGCGCTGGCAACTGATTGCGGACCATAACGAGTGACCAAACCGTATGCAATAATTCGTCGCCTTCTTTTCGAACTCGCCGGTACGATATCACTGGATAGAAATGATGGAGAAGTAATAAATTTATTATTTCCTTTGCCTATTTTGTTGCCTATTATGATGTATACTTAAAACTGAGAAAATATTAAACAATTTTGGAACAAAAAATTCTCGGCGTGCAAAGATCTCGGCTCATCTCTGAATACCATTAGATCCAGCTGAATTAACCTCAGTCGTATTCGCTCGTCGCACGCTACGATTTTCGATCGGCGAATTCGCGAAACGGCGAGCGTATCCGCGAAGAAATCACGTCGTTAAGAGAGCGTGCTCGCGCGTGAAAAATTGCCGGGCTGAAAGCAGAAACGCGTTTGACGAGGCACGGAAGGACACACAGGTCCTCTCTCTCCTCTCTCTCTCTCTCTCTCTCTCTCTCTCTCTCTCTCTCTCTCTCTCTTTCTCCTCGCGTGTCCTTGTGTTTCACGCGTTTTTCCCTCGCGACTCTTTTCTCGCGAGCCGGAACTTAACGAGGGAATATTTCATTTTCAAAGGATCAGCGCCTGAGGATCAGCGCCTCGCTGCAGGGGGGCGAAAGAAACTCACTGACAAGGAGGGAGGGAAGGGACTGGTTGGGAAAAAGAGGTTCGAGCGAACGAGCGGTTTGCCACTTTATTCGCAACAACCACCCTCTCTCTATGTATATATATATATATATATATCTGCGTCTCGTCTCCATTTTGTAATCATGAATTTCGTCGATGACGTCATTAACGTGGATTAACAGCCGCGTTAAGAGAAGACTCGCTTTTCGCGGGGAAACGCGTCGGTTGCACACGAGGGTTGCATCTCCGCGAATCTCCTCCGTCGAGCGTAATGATGGAACACCGAGGTTTACGGTAGTGTTTTCAAACATCGATCTGAAGAATCGGTGAGAGCGATTGTTTCGATCGCGAGATCGTAATTTTTGTGCAAATTTATTTATTTCGCAGAGGCAATCGGAGAAGATTCAGAAGTTCTGTAATATCTCATCTAACGAATAGGTGTAAATTTCCAAGTGTACTGAAATGGTGTCACTCTAGTAGGAATTGTAACATCAAGTTTCGTGTCTTTCTTTTCTTCTTGTTATCGTGATAAAAAGAATTTAGTAAAATTTAAAAAAGAGTTGGACGTTTGAAGGTATTCGTACGTAGAACCCTCGATGCGAGAGCAAAGTAAAATTTATAAAATAAAATTGAACAATTTCCAGTGTCGCTAAATGTATTAAGTTTAGTTTCCTAATTACCATTACTATTATTATCGTTTCGAAGAAATTTAGAAAAATTTAAAAAAATCAGTACCATGACTCTCGGAGAAGGAAATGAAAATTTCCAGCGTCGCCGAAAGTTAAAACTGTCTCGCCAAGGAAACACCTTCTCAAAAGGCTTCAACCCCCTCGCGTGTCACGTGATCGCGATTAATCGCCGCAACCCCATAACTCTTCTGCAAACGAACCAGCCACCATCAGCAACGGCGTATCTTGAGGATCGATGCACCGCGGGGCCCGATGATTTACGATGCATATCGCGCGGCAACAAGGAAGCGGTTTAAACGGTCTCTTCTGGTGGATCGCGGCGGCATTGTTTCCCGTGGCTGATCCACGATCGATTACGTTGGATGCACCGGGAGAGCATCGGTGGCCTCTACGCTCCCGCGGTAGACCTTGTCCAGGGACAATAACACCGAGGTCGTCGACGAGCGGAGAAAAACGAGCACAGGAGGGGAACTGCGAGTTCTTCTTCTTCTTCTTCTTCCTCCTCCTCCTCCTCCTTCTCTTCATCTCCATTTCGAGGCGCGGCACCTCGAAAGATTTTCAGCGAACGTGCGCGCGCGGATCGTGTGGGCCACGATCTTCTTTCCTTCTCTATCATTCGGTACAGGATGCTTCAGGAATCGTACGATGTCGTACGTAGTATGTATGTACAGTGGAAAGCGTAATACAACTGTACCGATGACGTTTAATCAGTTTAAATATATATATTTTAATATATATATATATATGTGTGTGTGTGTGTGTGTATTGTCGATGATTTAAACTGAGTTCAAACAATTTAAATATATTATTATTTTTATTTTTAAACAGTTTAGACAGTTTAAATATATGTATATGATTTAAACTGATTAAACGTCATTATTATTATTTTTATTATATATATAATAATTATTATTATATTGTTATATTATATTATTATATATAATTATTATTATATTATTATATATATAATTATTATTAAATATATATGATTTAAACTAATGCAACTTCAAAGAAGATCGTAGAACGATCCACTTGGTGTCTCATTTTTCGAAGAAGCCTCTACTTTCGACAATCGACACGTGATTCTCGCGAATCGGCACGTATCGAACGAGAAAGTGAAAATTGTAAAAATTCAGACGAATGTAGAACAGTTGAAAATTATTTTTCATATTTAACCAGATCGATACTATCTTGTCTTGAAGATTGAAATTTTCTTTTTGCAACGAGCTCTTGAGATTGTTTTTTTTTTTTTCTTTTTTCGTTACTTTATTGAACTTGGAACGTTAAAATTAGATGACGAAATATTTAAATTTCTGGAATTTTCGTCGTTTAAGCCTGACATTCAAAAAAAAAAAAAAAATAAAAAAGAAAATCGCACATTTTACATACTACTGCAAGTTGTGTTTCTTTTGTCTTCAAGTCTCTCGCAAGTGCGTGAATAAATATTCGCGCCAACTTTCTGAAACATCCTCTAGACCACGTCTGGCTAATCTGGTCTCCAGGATCGTCGTCCACGGCGAAACAATGCATCGCGTGGGATCTCGTTGGTCGTAGATCATCGCGGCCGTGCCACTTAATACTTCTCATTTGTCTTCGCGCCGGACGAGCAACGTTGCGCACACTTCTTTTCCAGTACGTCGTCGTCGCTCTTCGACCTTTCCCCGTAATTAAGGATCCGTCTCGCCCTCGTTAAACGTATTGGCTCCGATGTGGAACGAGTTCCAGATATTTCTGTGGATCCGGAGGAAGCCGAGTTGAGATTTGGCCGACGTTTTCTTCGATTTGATCGCTCCCGTGCGTCGGTTCTGTGTTGAATCGTTCTATTCGAAATGGAAAATCGGTAGAATCGGTGACAATATTGATGGAAGAAATGATGTTTCAGGTATGTCAAGTGTATTATCATTGTGATCCTTTATGAAAATTTCGATTCTTGTGAATAGAATTGTAGGAATTTGCAAACACTTCAATATCATCGTGTGATATATTTTTGAATAAAGAAAAATACGCAGTCCAGTTGTGACGTAATGTAAATGTAATTGTCAACAAAATTGTATCAGGATACTTTATGATGTTCTTCGAAATGATCGAAATTTTCCACTTGCGTGTTTAAAATCCATATTGAAAGTGTTGATTTTTCTATCGTTACTGAATACTTTTCGTATTGGGTACTTTGCGAAAAATCATGCAAAAATCAGAGTCACTTTCGCTCACTCGAAGAACAAAATTTTCACAGGTTTCTTTAATTGTCAAAAATCAGCAGAGATTTCTCTATTATTTTGCGTTTTTTTCGTGCCGAGTCGTTTCGAACTGCCTTCAACTCATCGTGATAATTTGGAGATTGGTTTCGTTCGTGACCTTGAGTCGAAAAACAAGCTAACAGGTCGTCAGCAGTCTCGTTCGCAAACCGCGACAGATGTTGCTCGAAAAGATTGCGAGAGGGTAGGTAATAGGATCCATGCGCCGGCTCGTTTTCCGCTCTGTGGATGAATTTGGCTTTGTTCCTCGTGAATCGATAAATTTCGCCGAGATACTTATATAGCAAACGTGTGTTTCTTTATTTTCTTCGAAAAATCAAAGAAAAACGACAGTGTCCAGTGGTTGAAAGAAATATTGCATTTACACACTAATCAATAAATGTATCAATGAATAAATAAATAAATAACAATTCTAATAGACACAAAATGCAAAAATTTATAAAACATTTTTAAAGTGAAGTATTTAGCAAATGAAACAAATTTTTATGTAAGAATTTTATGGTCACATAACGGAAGAAACCAATCTTATAATACTTGTTCCTTGAATCATATTTTTCTTTTTTTTTTTTTTACCGAGTATACGTGACATATGTATTCTTCGAATTACACATGGAATTTAGAATCGCTCTCTGTGGATATCATGTAGAATCACAATCAGTTGCCGAACGTGTAGAATGCCGAATTATTCTGGAATCGCTTAGATACACCGCGTAGAATTTGAAACTCTACATTCGTTTATTTCAATTAAAATAACGGAGATAAATTTCCGCGCGTTGAAGTCTCCTTTCCGCGTTTCCCTCAGCTTGAGGCTTGAAACTTGAAAAAAATAAATTACAAAAGCACTCGAAAGAACGACAAAGCGGCGGTATATCGTGAAACGTCGTATGTTCTTTCGAGTCGTCGACATTCGGCGATAAAATCCACCCCTTCTCCCTCGACGTAGACAAGCAGCTCATTAAGCGTGTTAAAAAGTCTCTCCATCGAGGTGTCAATCATCGATTATCAGGAATTACGGAGCCCACATAGTGGCGGGCGTAATTAATATTTCTTCTTTCTCTCATTTATTCTTTTCTCTCTTTTATTTCGTTTGGCTGTCGGCTGTCCGTCAAGGTCCCCCGACGCGTACGCCATTGAGATGGGCCCTGGTACACTGTTCCCCGGCCCCTTGTTCGCCGCATTAACAGGCATGACTTGAAAAATGTGGTTCCTAACACCGTCCCGTCCCGTCCCGTCCCGTCCCGGTCCCGGTCCCGTCCGTCGCTCTTGGTGAAACGACCGACGAGATCGTATTATTAATGCGTCTTCTCGTCCGAGCAGAGGAGAGAAAGAACGGTGAGGAAAGGAAAAGAGAGAGGGAGAGAGAGAGAGAGATAGTTGGTCTCGGGGGCGTCGCGCGTGATACGAACAAATTACGAAATCCAAAATTGGCGGGATTACGAGGCGATCGTGGCGCGAGATAATCGCCCGAGACCCCCTCCGGTGCCACGATAATTGAATCGCGATTGAATTCACGTATCGAGAGAAATAAAAAGGAATCGAAGGGTTGGAAGTTGCCCTCTGTAATGTTCGTCTGGGCTGGTGAAGGGTGAATTCGTAGAATTCGAAGATTAGAATCATTAGAGTGATGGATAAAAACATTTTTCTAAGAAAGAATTTGCGCTCTGTTTTTTGGAATTTTTGTGAACATAGTACGGGGATGAAGATAATAAAATAATATATATATAATATATAATATAATAATAAAATATCGTAGTCGATGCGACTCTAAACCCATATATAAAAAAAATAATAAAATAATATATATATAATATAATAATAAAATATCGTAGTCGATGCGACTCTAAACCCATATATATAAAAAAAAAATAAAATAATATATATATAATATAATAATAAAATATCGTAGTCGATGCGACTCTAAACCCATATATAAAAAAAAATAATAAAATAATATATATATAATATATAATATAATAATAAAATTATATATATATAAGATAATAAAATAATATAATTTGTAAGATTTCAAGACTAGGATTATCACAGCAACTAACTAAAATGTATCCGAAGCTTGCAGATAAAAATTATTATTTTTAAAATTAGCACGATTTTTGCATTTGATAGCGGTCGACAATAAAAAAACCAAGGCTATAGAAAAATGAGTAAATCGGGAATAGGATTTCCTTTACAAATTGCACATGTGAACTTGAAGGTGGAAGATCCAAAATATTCTTGTCGATCGTGTATTTAATCGGTGATTGGTCATGTTCCTTGGTACAAGTTCTGACACACTGGTTGTTTAGTTGCATTGTTAGTCATTCTGAGAGTGTACCGGTGGAACGCGGCGTTCCTGGTTTACTGCAGCTTTTTACAGAAGTCTCCCCTCTGGTTGATGGAGCATCCAGGTTCAAACTTTGGCTTCTTTGACGGAAAGTTTCTCTTAGCCTTGAACTTGCGCGTTTAAACAGCGATCCTTAACTTCCGGACGAAGTTCCGCCAGCCTTGAACCATCGGTTTTAACGCGTCCTTCTCGCCTCTTTATTCTCGATATTTGTCTTCATATCTTGCCCTAAAACAAACTATTCGATCAACATGCCTGATATACATATTACATTTACACATCTCCGAAAGTTTCGTGAGGAACTAATATTTACTAATGTTCTTAGATTTTTACTATCGTACGTCTATTTTTATAATTGTACAATTGTTATCTTTCTGTAGTTTTAAAGGATTCGAGAATTAAATCTGTATATTATAATTTAATATAAATTGTACATATAACTTATTCATTGTCATATTATATTGTATTAAAAAGTATTATTACGAGTTCGTTGTCGTCATTATTTTTACTTAAATTGTAAACGCAGGTTAGTGTCTTGATGTCTCATACGATGTTATATTTCATCCTCCGACAAATTAATCTCAAATTCTAACAGTTATCAAATCACGCATCATTGATGTGACCTAATCTTATCGTAGAAGCTAAAAGTTCCTCCAATCTGCGCCTTCAATTCACCTTCAATTGACCTTCGAAGATCTTCTCCTCGAGCAAATCGCCTAACCCACAAAGGCACGTTCAATAACCGCGTAAAAGGCGAAACAGCGAGGAAGAAGCTACCCTACGATGAAGAACAACGCGTAACACCGTTAACCCTGGTCCTGCAACCCCCGTTGAGGTAGTCCCCGAGCGGGATACTTCGAGGAAGGCATTGTTCCCTGACCTGCCCTTGCCCTCGAGCCGGTTCGCGGCTTGTGTGCCTCGTGAATTTCTTATCGTGTCCCCCCCATTGTCCACGAGCTAAGTGCCTACACCGCCGCGTAACAGGAAAAGGAACTGAAAAGATGAAGAGGAAAGAAACTCGCAGTCATCCTCCGAAGCAAACGTTGCACTTCCTCTCGCGTGGGTGGAGAGAGAAGTTGCTAGGGAACACGAGATACAAACGACGTTGGTATCCGCCAGTTGCGAAAAGAAACGTTTGAAAATTATGCATAAAAATTCGCAGTGCTTTAGCTAAAAATAGCCGACCACTTGTCCGAGCTGACTTTTTTTTCATCGTCATTTTTACATTATCCTCTTCGCTAGGGATGGGACATTAATAATTAATTTCTTCATTTCTTCTGTTTTTCTATTTTCATTTCTTTTCTTTTTCTGCCTTTTCTGTTTGGTAATAAATATTGTTCACTTCTTGCGCTAGTAACTGGTTCACGGACCATAACGAGTGACCAAGCCGTATACAATCATTCGTCTTCGTTTTTGAATTCATCGTTATATATCGCTGAATAGAAATTACTAAGAAGCAATAAATTTATTATTGTTAAATTACTGAGAAGTAATATTATTATTATTTATTGTTATTAAATTTAAATTACTAGAAGTAATGAAGAAGTAATAAATTTATTGTTTTGCCTGGGTTACATTTAAATATACTTAGAACCGAGAAAACATTGCAATTGTGGGCCAAATATTCTCAACGTGCGTGACACGTCGTTCCAGCGCAAGAGGTTAACATTATGTTCAAATATCGAAACAATCGAGACATTTCCCGGTGAATTTACCGATATACTGACGTTTCCGATTTTGCTCAATTACCGACAATAAAATCGCGCGAGTAGCGTTCTTCTTTTCCGCGCCCAGTAGAAACGAGCCTCTCTCTCCCGTTCATTTATTATGAAACGATCGTCGCCAGGAAGGAAGCACGACGATTTGACAAGCTGCGATCGAACGGAACTCGGCCTCTCAGTCGAAGAAGGCGAAGGAAAATTCCCCTTGATCGGCACTCTTGAATAATGAATGGCCTCGATCGAAGCAACCTGCATTCTCTTCCTGCGTCTCGCGCCTTTAAACATTCAGCCCCTCTTACCGCTTTCGAAACGTTCGTTGCCTTCTTTTCCTAACCTTCTATTCCATTATCCATTATCGGCAACGGTTTCCCCCTTTCTCTTTTTTTTTAAATCTCCAAGATTTAAAAGATCCATAGAGCGAGCGAGCGAGAGAGAAGAAGGAGCACGGATCATCGGATTCGAGGCAACGCCCGGAGTTTCTAGGCCTGGCAAATCGCTCGAAGCGGTCGCTTTAGACGGATTTCCCGCGGACCACAGCCAGCGCAGAACCTTCGCCGGTGAATTATTCAGCGGGCAATTTGGCTCGCTTGAAGGAGAGAGAGAGAAAGAGAGAGAGAGCTCCGTATCGCCACCCTCTGCAGCCAGGCTCTGTCTGTCACCCAATTCGCTCTCGGAGCTCTCGGTGTTTTCCTTGGGACCCTTCGGCCGCTTCCGACCAAAGCCTGCTTGTAAATAATGACGACAATTGACGCACGTGAAAGAAGAGCCTCCAAGATCGTGCCCCATGTGCGCACCGGCTCCACGAAATTTGTTTACGCGTCGATTATGAGCCGGAAGGAGGAAGAGGGTGTGCAAGCTGGACCACCATTATTCGGTTCTTTTTTTTTTTTTCTTTTTTTAACCTCTTGCGCTAGTAACTGGTGTGTTCACGGACCATAACGAGTGACCAAACCGTATACAATAATTCGTCTTCTTTTTGAATTTATCGGTGTATCACTGGATGGAAATTACTAAGAAGTGGTAAACTTATTATTATCTGTTTTGCCTTTGGTTGTAATGTACTTAAAACTAAGAAAATGTTGCAATTTTGGGCCACGCAAATTAGAATTATTATTGAAAGTTATTCAATCTTATTCATTTCAGTTATTATTCAATTACATGTTACATTCAGAGTTTTCGATCATTTTGAGATTCAGTGTTATTGATTGGGTGAGGTTCTCAATCTTCGCACGATTATTATGCCTCCCTACGTTCCACAAAGCTCGAAAAGCCAAATCCGAAGAAATCACAGAACTAATCCTCCACAAATCTGAAACTGATACATAAGAAATCTCGCACGTCATCCTCAAAAGAGCCAAGTATCTCGGCTAACTCACTTTCCCACCGTGCCAAACATATTTCTCAAGGTTCCACCTTCTTCGACGCGCTGAAATCCCGGCGCGGCAAAAGTGATTGATCGTTGATGGTGGATTAAGCCGGAGGGATTTTTATTTCTCGTACGCGTACACTGTCGCACGAAAGTTACCATTTTCGTGACGTATAATTAATTGTATACAATTTATTGCTAACTTCATTTATGAATAAAAATTGAAGGATACAGTATTATTCAAATGTCAGCGGAACAAATGTTCAACACCGTCGAGAAGCTAACAGAAAATTAATTGACAATTGCACGGTATCCATCGTTGATGTTTCTTCGTCACATTACGTCTCTTCAAAATATGTTCTTCTTGTTGTTGTGCAGGAGTAAATTATATTGAACGTAAAAGTTGAAATGAAAATTTCAACAATTGCATTGAATTATGTATAATATTTCGAGTCACATAAATAAATCTGTTTAAAGTTTAAGAGAAAAAAATTAATTAAAAAATACAAAACAAAGTGTCGACCGCATGATACAATCTCGCACAATATTTCATATCATTTTTTCTAGTAATTGCAAAGATTATTTTCAGCAGCAGTGCGGAATATATAGTGGCCTGTTTTGTGTTTGCATGCGTGGTTCGTGCGTGTACAGTGAGACGATAGCGTGTTGGTTTCGTGGAGGTTAGTACGTGCAACACATCCTCGATGCGGCGTGTAATCCGGGCCAGGAACATTAATGTTGCATCGCGCGCGCTGGGGACGACTTTGTGTCGTGAACAACGCGACAACTAAACAGACATTATCCTTGGCCCGCCTACGCTCTCTCCCTGTCCGAATCTGACCGCCTCCCTAAAAGCCGACCGCCATCCCTTGCCACTCTACTTCCTTTCGTGCGCCAACCGTGATTTCTTTGATTTCCCGTCTACCCTCTTGCAACAACGATGTTTGATGTCTCTGTTTCTCTGCGATTTGCTTTACTGTGTTAGGCTAGCAGCGCGAATTTGTCATTGGCTCGTCAAGTTCGATCGTGGTAATTTTTTTCTTTTTTTCTTTTTTCTTTTTCTTTTTTTTTTTTTT